>NW_015658509.1:501805-505802 GCF_001515625.1 Sinocyclocheilus rhinocerous
TATATATATATATATATGGTTCTGTAATTTTGTGGTGCTAAATATTATTTTTCTATTTTATTTTTTCACGTAGCATCAATATTTTGTTAAATATTTAGGTCAGGCAAATTTTAGAGCTTCATTAATTAATTATGAAACATTGTTTAGTACAAGTAATTTTTTGTACTAATTGAGGATGGAATTTTCTGTAACATTCTAGTGCTTTCTGGAACTTTTCAGAGCATCGTGGTACTAGTCATAAAAGACAAAAATCATCAACAAATACATCACGTGGTTAGCTCAGTATTATGCATGTACCATGTCATTTTTATGCATGAGTAATAACAGATTAGATTTTATAAGTTGTCTATGTTAATGATACACAAAAGTAATGTGATTTTTGTATTCAGCATGTCAAACTTCATTAATAAACATTAAACATAAAAGCAAAACAAAACTTTTATAAAAAATTGTTTCACAGATTGAATTGGGAAGTGATCTGTATTTATGGTCATTCTGTGTATCGCTATAATGTAAAAGAAATGCAAATTGGTGAAAAATGAATTAAACAACAAAGACAGCCATAGCAAATATAAACCTAAGTAGGCTACACTTCATGTAAATGAATGAAAGCTGTGCAGGTGTTGACAGAAACAAACACTCTCGGTCTCTTTGAGTTTTATTGTGTAGGCCCAATGATGTTTACAAAATGTCCAGGTTTAAGCATATTGAAAACTCTTTGCCTTACAATATCAACACGACTGCTTCAAAACATTACTTCAAATATAATAACTATAATAATACAGTACAATGCATGATTCATGAAGCTTTTATTTGTTATTGGCTGTTGCTTGTTGCTTATTATTTACAGTCAGCTTTTTTACCAGACCATTAGTCAACAAATCCTCGGTTAACCCATCGGGAATTGATTTTGTATGTACTTCATTCATAATTCAGATATTATGGAAGACAGTTTGCTCAGTATTGTAAAAAATATTTTGTATTATTATTTATGTATGTATTTATTTATAGCTTTTAATTAGTTTTCTGTATATTATCTTGTTGATATATCATATCTTATGTATTACATTATTTTTATGTGTTTTTTATGTGTGATGTATTTGATGCTATTATGCCAATTTTATTTGTTTAATTTGTTTTTAATGTGTGATGTAATTGATGTTTATGCTTTTATGTAAAAAAAATTGAGCTGCATTCTATGTATGGAAGGTGCTATATAAATAGTTTTATGTATTTATTTACTTATTTATTTATGTATTTATTATTACATACAACAACTACTAATTAAAAAAAAATAACATGAATACATTTTTAATAAATGTTTTAAAAAGCACTTAAAACTATTCGAAAATGTTTTTTTCATTGTTAGTTCATGATATCTAATGCATTAACTAATGTTAAGATGTGTTAAATGGAGCTGAGAATCAAACTAGCTAAAACATAGGCCTATACACACAGACTATATATATATATATGAAGTAAATAAAACAAAGATTATTGGAGCATGGTTTACAGTCTTTCTGCTTAATAATAATAATAATAATAATAATAATAATTTCATTTATTACGTTACTTAACATTTCTTTACAATTATTTGTGAAATGCTCCAGCAATTTCTGAGTGGAAATTGTTCGAAAGTAAATCATACACCAGATTATCTCAGTGCATATAAATAGAAAAACAGGGAAGTATAACTCTGTGAATGACGGATGTTAAAATTCATCGGAAACTGTGGCGCTTCTGCAGAGTTTTGCAGGCACAGCTTCAGTGAAGGGCTGCTTATAGGTCGATGATTAATAATTTACAGCGTAAGAACTAATTTTTATGCACAAAATAATTGCAAAATAATATTTTATATATTTATTAACATAATTTCTCATAGAGATGAAAAACGTTAACCCCACTAAGCCTAAATGCAGGTCTGTATGTGCAAACAGACGCTGATGTTATCAGCTGCTATGTCCAGTTACCCATGATGCACCTGACTGAGCTTACACAGACATGGGCCTTGTGAACTGGATTTACACTATATTTGACCCACTTATGGATGACATAGACAGTTTGCCGGCGCCCAACAAGTTCCTCTGTTAATTCGTCAAAGTAAAAGTGCTGTGAGCCAACAGCAGAGGACTGGCTGTCACATTTAAACTCCTGGAAAAAAATATTTCTTATAGTTGGCTACTATGAAGCTGCTAGCGCTGAAGGATGTCATAAAATAATTTAAAGTAAAGTTAAAAAGTGAAGGGGCAAAAAAACTGTCATGCCTAATATATGTAAGGGACAGCTGGGAACATTAAAATTAATCTGTGCCCCAGTGATAAATCCTTGTCTGACAAGAGAGATTAGCATATACCGATATGCAATTCATTGGACATGATAATCTCCATCATCTAGACGTGAAGGCTGATTGTCACGACAACTTATCTAATCATAGCCACCTTCATCCCCTGGACTCACATCGCTTTGTTTTTTTTAATTTAGAACCTCAGATTTGCTCTGAGATCATGTTGCACCCGTATTTACGACATATACACTGTAAATATATATTAGTGTTGAGTAAAATCAATCATTTAGGAATTGGCTCCTTTTCAGTTCATGACGGTTGAACTGGAATTTACTGAATAGCAATTCAAAGAAATTCAAGAGCCATTTTGAGTCAAATTCATAATGCCATTCTGGAAGTGTTCGTTCACCATGGACAGTTAAATTAAAGAAGATATATATATATATATATATATATACACACTGTATATACACACACCATAAAAAATGAAAACGATTTTTAACATTTTTTATAGCATTCATTAAAGTTAGTGCTACTTTACATACTATTGTCAATTGGTAAATCATTTTTCATTCAACAGCAGGTAATTCAATGTTTTTAACTTGAATTATATGCTTGTATTATATGAATAAAAGTTTTTTTTTTTTTAAGTTCTTAAAACATCCAGTAATACTTTACAATAAAGTTCAATTTGTTAACATTAGTTAACTACATTAGTAACATTAACTAAACATGAAAAATGCATTTAAAAAAGCATATATTAATATTTATTTTAGAGTTAATGTTAACTCCAACATTTACTAATACATTATTACAATTAAAAGATGTATCTATTAATGTTATTTAATGGACCTGAGCTAACATGGACTAACAATGAACAGTTGTATTTTTAGTAACTAACATTAACAAAGATCAATAAATGCTGTAACAAATGTATTAGTTAATGCATTAAATATAGTTAACAAATGGAATCTTATTGCAAAGTGTTACCAAATATCCTAGATATTAGTTAATAATATTTAATGCATTAACTAATAGTTTACAAATACAGTATACATATTGTAAAAACACCAAAATCAACAGTAAATGAAATGAGATTCAATTAATATAAGTTGAAACGATGAGGTAATTTCTGACAACTTTTAAGTCATACATATATATATATATATATACATACTACCGCTCAAAAGTTTGGGATCAGTAAGACTTGTAATGTTATTACTCCAGTCTAAAGTGTCACATGATCCTTCAGAAATCATTCTAATATGCTGATTTATTATTAGAATTATCAATGTTGGCAACAGTTGTGCTGCCAAATATTTTTTTTTGGAAACCGCGATACTTTTTTCAGGATTCTTTGATGAATAAAAAGTTAAAAAGAACACCATTTATTCAAATATAAATCTTTTCTAACAATATAAATCTTTGCTATCACCTTTTATCAATTTAACACATCCTTGTTGAATGAAAGTTTGAATTTATTTAAAAAAAAAGCAAGAATAAAAATGTACCGACCCCAAACTTTTGAACGGTAGTGTATATTGTTTTATTTCTATTTTAAATAAATGCTCTTCTTTTTAACTTTTTATTCATCGAAGAATCCTGAAAAATATCACAGGTTCCAAAAAAATATTAAGCAGCACAACAGTTTCCAGCACTCAAAATAAATCAGCATATTAGAATGATTTCTGAAGAATCATGTGACACTGAAGA
>NW_015658509.1:506057-511729 GCF_001515625.1 Sinocyclocheilus rhinocerous
TGTGTGTGTGTGTGTGTGTGTGTGTGTGTGTGTGTCAGTGTGATATGGCTGTATATCAGCACAGCTGTGATTCGACCATAGTAGGTAATCATAGCGTACTGATACACAGTCAAATCGCATGGCTGCGGGTGTGATATTGCATTTATACAACAGTTTGAGGGCACAAGTGTGTAAATATATAAGAAACAACAAAAACAACTCTCTTTTGTGCGGAACTACTTCCTTCCGCCACGGATTCAAATCTCAGTTTGACAGTTTAACAGCTGAACTCAAGATCCCTTACTAATTCAAAAATGTCACTTTAGAACTTTAGTAACGAAGGAACGTTGAGTCGCTTCATTGAAAGCTTATTATTTCTGATGACAGCGCTGCTCACTGCATTTGTTAGCTGCGTCTTACAAGCTGTTATTAAAAGTAAAAATAACTTCCTTGTTTACAACCCTGTTTCAGTCTCTTTCAATATTAAAGTCTTTACTGCGGACTCACTCAGGCAGAATAATGTAACTAAAATCAGCATCACTAACACGCCGTTTCTCAATACTAAAATACTATTATTAAACACTACTATTATTTATATAAAATATTATTTATTGAATTATCACATTTAATAAACAACAACAGCCATCATAAAAGTTTCTAGACCATCAAAAGTGCAAAGCCTGATATACACCATTAAAGTTAAATAAAATATAATGTGATGACATTTTAATCTAAGCCAAAACTATTTTCTCTGGAACAAATAATAGATTAATGAGACAAAAGACTGCCCTTTAGATTTACCCAAAACTAATTATATCTCTGTGACGAGAGGGGCGGGGCCGAGAGCCGTGGGAACGGAGCGAGGCGGGTGGAGTAATTGATAATGAGCGACACCTGCACCACTCACCGGTCTGGAGTCTCACGGAAGAGCTCCGGAAGGATAAAAGGGAGGAATGTAACGTCGTTTGTAGATCGGGAAGAAGGAGGCGGGAACCGGCGAACATATAAATTAGATTTTAATAAAATAAACAAACACAAAATGAAAGTAAAGCAGCAGCCCCTCGCAGACGACTGCCGCACACAAAACACAAAATAAAATCCAGGCCTGGTCCTCTCTCCTCCGACACTGTCGTCACTCCTCCCTTTTATCCTTCCGGAGCTCCTCCGTGAGACTCGAGACCGGTGAGTGGTGCAGGTGTTGCTCATTATCAATTACTCCACCGGCCTCGCTCCGTTCCCACGGCTCTCGGCCCCGCCCCCACTCGTCACAATCTCATGTTTAACCTGTTTATTAAGACATTAGAGCCAGCACGCAAATTCCAGCAGATCTGGCCGAGGTGAGGCTGCTCTCGGCGGGTTCATGAGCGCTGAACGGCCGCTGACGCCCTGGAGCTCATATCTCCGAAAACATCGAAAGCAATTTTTCAAATAGATGTTATCTTTATTAACAAACCGCATATTTGAAGTGTAAACATGTACATTCCCATCTAAAAACTCTTAAAACTGCATTATGTGACACAAAAACAGTATTATTTATATCATTATAGTGGATTTGGGCGTACTCCATGACACTCGCTGTGAGAACTACTGCATGCGGAGTGATACAAACGTTGGAGTTGAAAGGTTTGGAGTTCTGTTATCACTAGAATATCGCACCACTGGAAAGGCTCTAAGCCAATCTGAGATCTGGGATTTGAGACCCAGAAAGAACTGCTGTGTAAATATATAAATAAATAAACACACACAGAGATGCAAATATGCATCCTGTTTTCTGCCTCAATTCAAATGTACTTTTCATTCAGGAACTGAATTGCAATTCAGAAAATAAATTCTAAATGCTGCACAACGCTGAAAATCACAAAAATACAATCAGCACAAAATACTTCCATCTCTTTTTAACCCTATAAAGACTCTGCAGGAGCTCCACTCTGAGCCTCAGAAAAGTAATACAATCTAGGAAATTCAGCACAGCAATTCCATCACACAGACAGCTTGAAATGCCCTCGAAATTAATCTGACATGAACTGGGGGTCAGTAAAATAGAATGTGCCAGGGCAGAGATGGATTAGTGCGGCTTATCAAAACCACACAAAGATTTGCCAGCTATTTTACGATCAGTACTATAGTGTCTCTCATAATTCACTGCCAGCCTAAAAAGAGTTCAGCAGAGAACACTGGACACACAAGACGCTGGTCAGTTTAGGTTAGTAGCTAATAATTAAATGCACAGTCAGGGAGTCATCATCACAAAACAAACCATTCAGGAGGATATACTGTAAGACTACACTTCTGCACTGTAAAAAAAAAAAAAATTGTGTGACTTTAAAGTATATTAATGATTACTGTACTTTCACAATTAATTTTACAGTTCTAGTGTTACAATTCAATACAATACAGACATCCACATATGCTGGTACAGGGAATAGTTCACCCAAAAAGGAAAATAAGCTGAAAATGTACTCACCCTCAGGCCATCCAAGATGTAGATGAGTTTGTTTCTTCATCAGATTTAGACTGACCTTAAAGGGAAAACCAACATAAAAAACAACAAGAGTTTATTTGATATTCATAATATATGAGTCATTCTATAATTTACGGTGCATTTCACGTCAGGAAAAACCGTAAAAAACAATATGCTTTCTCAATAAAACAACTATTGGTTTCATTCAGCTGATATATTTGATCAGTGCACCTATCTGCTAGTTGCCAAGCTTAATCATTAAACATCACTTCAATACTGCAGAGAAAAATAAGTTTCCCCTGGTGGTGAGTTTGTCAACTATGTTACAGACAAACTGAGTGACAGGCAACATTGTTGACTTTTTTACCATTTTGACTCATAATTTCAATTAACCTCAAATTTTAATGTTTATATGATTTAAAACACTAAAAACATTGTAAACCATAACAGTGCACCCAAGATAGTTGATGGGCAATGCATATACTCCTTGACAATAGGTTTACTGGGGATCAAACATAGAAATAATTAAGAAGACCTTTAGAATAATGTGTTAAAAATGTCCACTGCAGAAGGAAATTATGTTGCATATTGGAAATGTTTAATTGCTTTGTGTAGCACTTTGGGTTTGAGAAAAGTGCAATATAAATAAAATGCATCATCATCATCATCATTTTGAACTCAATACTCAAAAAAGCAGATATTGCAAGAATTGCATTTTAAGAGACATAAAGGCAATTTCAAGCAAACTGAAAAACAGGGTGAACAAATGTGTGTGAAATTATAGTATGACTTTTCTTAATAGATAAAACATGATATTTCTGAAGAACATTGATAGAAAATATATAATGTTATATAATATTCATCAATGGATATGAAATGCACCCTAACTTATAGAATGACTCGTATACTGTAGTAAATTTCAGCGATATACAAAATTACCGTAATTTTGAAATGCTACTGTTCAATCAAGTGTTGTACTAAACGTTCTGAAGTTAACATTATCTTACCATCATCTTCTTCAAATGCCTTCTGAAAATAACTTACAAGGCGGCACAAAGCGCTGAACAAAGGCTAGAGTTTAATAGATTCCAAGATGATGATAATCCATGAAGGCAAAGGGAACACGCAGCAAAACATCAAACAACACCGAACAACTGAAGAGTGCACAGGAGGAACTTAAGTACACAGACAAATTAAGATAATAAACTAGACACAGGTGAACAGAATGAACTAATCAAAGGATGACAGAAACTATGTCAAGTGAAACATGAGGGAAGAAAACAAACTAAAAGTCTATGATCGTGACAGTTTTTATTAGCAGCTATGCATTATATGTTGTTACATGATGTTTATTGCATTGCTTTAGTGTCATGTGCGGCACCATGATGATGTTGTGTGTGCATGATACTGTCTGCTTCTTTTATATATTAGTTTTTACTTTCGCTTGTGGAAAAGAACTGTAATCCTTCATGTGACTTTTTCTTTACCACCTGTGTTTTGAAGGTGATGGTCAGTATTTCATAAAAGTAAAAAAAATATTTTAGTACTTCACTAGGCTGGTATATAACATAACTGTTAAATCTGTAAAATGTTGCTACTGTACTCTTTACAGTAAAGTTTTGGCAATCACAGCTGTTTTTTTTTTTTGTATTTTCTTCACATTATTTTTACAGTGCTGTTCAGCACGTTAGCTATTATTTAGATGTAAGCAACTCCTTCCAGCCCTTACGTTACCCAGTGGAAACCAGCAGATATTTATTATGAAGATCTTCAGTCTTGGGTCAATAAGAGGAGCATGTTAACAGAATGCGTGCCCTCTCTCTTTCTCCCTCTTTCCCTGCTGTTACGGCATGCTATCTTGTTTCTTTCCTGGCTGTCAGGCAGCTGTCTGACATATCAGAGGAATCCGCCTGGCTGTAGCCCTCCAACACATTTCTCCATTATATCTGTCTGTCACACAAGATGGAGGAGATTGCGTAGGCGTTCCTTTTGTGTTCGTGGCGTAGGCTTGTGTTCGCCTTTGTCCCTCTTCACTGCTGCGCACTGCAGATGACTGTGTATGCCATGCAATCTGTCAGCAGTGTCGTAGTGGGAGGATATTTATTTTGGCCATGCATGTCACACATCGAGATCACAGGGAAGAGCTGCAATTCCAGCTGTCTCAACAAATAAGTAATTACATAAGGAATGAAATAATTAAATGCAATGCATCATCCTCGTGCAACACAAAAGAGCAGTCGTTTAGAGCGAGCATAACAGCACTGTACGGACTTGACGCGTCTTATTCTCGCTGAAAGTCATAGGTGTTGTGGCATACTTGAAGTAACATGCGTGACAGATTGATGCCGAGTTGGATGAGATCACAGCTGTCACAATTGGAAATAATCCCTGGAATTTCCATCGCAATTTCAATAAATGCATGCTACTGTCTTTGAATAAAATGAAGAAAGAATAGTCGTTAATTGCACATTTGGGTTTCACTCCAGAAAGCGTCCGGCGCAGGCAAATTCTCATAATGATTGCATGTGTCTTCTGAGAGGAAGTGTGCTGATCTGCCATCGACTGCAGCACCTTTACCGGCCTCATTTCAACACCATATTGACTGAGCCTGTCAAAAGCTATTAGTTTAAACCCTTGCCTGTTTCCAAGCTGTAAAGAAATACGGTTTGGATCAGGACAAGTGCACAAACCTTTTGACAAAAAACAAGAGTGCATTTGTTTTACAATAATGTCAGAAATGACAAAACCTCCCTATATTTATTAAATGGAGACCTCGGGACGCTCAATCATTTTTCTCGGCTGACAGCATTTATTGCCAAATTCTTCAGTTTAGTAATCAGTCTGGCTGTCTGAACTCTCAGAGCTTTGTCTGTATGATTCTATATTTTCTCAACTTTCTAATCATTTTTGAATTGATCTGTAGATTGAATTGATAGTTTTTTTCAATTGGATCTCCAAGAATAACGGTCAAAAAACATTTTAGGAAGTGGTTGCATCTTTAAAGGTGAAGTGTGTAGTTTTTGCAAAACTATTGTCTCCAAACACATTTGCATAAATGACAGGCAGAGAGACAGAGAGACAGATGGACGGACGGACAGAGAGATGGATTGATAGATAGACAGATGGATAAACAGATGGACTGATGGATAGGTGGACGGATGGAAAGATGGATGGATGGATGGATGGATGGACGGACGGACGGACGGATAGATGGATGGATGGATGGATGGAT
>NW_015658509.1:511787-514596 GCF_001515625.1 Sinocyclocheilus rhinocerous
ACGGATGGATGGACAGATGGATGGATGGATGGATGGACGTTGGATGGATGGATGGACGGATGGATGGACGGACGGACGGACGGACGGACGGACGGACGGACGGACGGACGGACGGACGGACGGACGGACGGACGGACGGACGGACGGACGGACGGACGGACGGACGGACGGACGGACGGACGGACGGACGGACGGACGGACGGACGGACGGACGGACGGACGGACGGACGGACGGACGGACGGACGGACGGACGGACGGACGGACGGACGGACGGACGGACGGACGGACGGACGGACGGACGGACGGACGGACGGACGGACGGACGGACGGACGGACGGACGGACGGACGGACGGACGGACGGACGGACGGACGGACGGACGGACGGACGGACGGACGGACGGACGGACGGACGGACGGACGGACGGACGGACGGACGGACGGACGGACGGACGGACGGACGGACGGACGGACGGACGGACGGACGGACGGACGGACGGACGGACGGACGGACGGACGGACGGACGGACGGACGGACGGACGGACGGACGGACGGACGGACGGACGGACGGACGGACGGACGGACGGACGGACGGACGGACGGACGGACGGACGGACGGACGGACGGACGGACGGACGGACGGACGGACGGACGGACGGACGGACGGACGGACGGACGGACGGACGGACGGACGGACGGACGGACGGACGGACGGACGGACGGACGGACGGACGGACGGACGGACGGACGGACGGACGGACGGACGGACGGACGGACGGACGGACGGACGGACGGACGGACGGACGGACGGACGGACGGACGGACGGACGGACGGACGGACGGACGGACGGACGGACGGACGGACGGACGGACGGACGGACGGACGGACGGACGGACGGACGGACGGACGGACGGACGGACGGACGGACGGACGGACGGACGGACGGACGGACGGACGGACGGACGGACGGACGGACGGACGGACGGACGGACGGACGGACGGACGGACGGACGGACGGACGGACGGACGGACGGACGGACGGACGGACGGACGGACGGACGGACGGACGGACGGACGGACGGACGGATGGACGGACGGATGATAGATAGATAGATAGATAGATAGATAGATAGATTTTTTTTAATGCTGAAAAGTGCTGATTCTCTGCAGTCTAATATTGATACCTTAATGTTTGTAATAATTTGGCTGAAATTCAGAAGTGTTGTTGGTTTCCACTTTTTGCTTTTTCTTTGATCCTCAGTTTGATGGAGGAGGAAAGGCTTGACCTGGATAGATGACAGTGATTGACTGATTAATCATTTCAATTTCCATATGATGCTATAGCGAAGGAATACTCTAATTAAATCCATAAGTAGGTTATGCTGGTTGATGGTCAAGGGTTTTTTTTTGTTTTTTGTTTTTTTGAGTGACCTATTTAAACAAGGCTTCAGTGGATCTTTGATTTTGTCTGCTTCAAAGGCTCTGATTGCGTGGCCTCTTAAAACCAGTCCTCAAGGAAGAAAGGATTGCATTTTAAGTGCTTTGTGTTTTTCCTTGGAATACAAATCATCATAAAACAGTGAAAATGTGAACTCTATGGCTGATTATTGCTGCACTTACTCCCAAACGGTCATGGCATTTCTTCCAGTTAAAGAACACTGTACACCAGGGATTTTCAAACTTTTTGATGACAAAGTCCACCAAATATGACCTTTCCTAAAAAAGGTAGATAGTGGATGTTCTGTATAAAACATACATTTCATGTATAAAGACCCATTTATATGGTGAAAAATTATACATAATTGTAATAAACACAATACATTTGTAAGAGAAAAAGATAAATAATAATAATTAAGAGAAAAATAATCAAGAAAATAAAAATTGAAAAATAATAATTCTCACCATTAAAAGTACAGTGAAAAAAATGGCTTTGAAACTATTTTTTACTGGGAAATTGCTCGAAATTTCATAAATAATTGCAAAGAAACAGTAAGTAACGCATTGAACAAAATTTGCATTTTTTTAAGTTGAAATAGTATTTTCTTGAAAAATGTGCTCCAACAACCTGCGTTTTATTTACAACTTTATTTATGTATGTATGTATTTATTTATTTATTTATATATTTATTTATTTATTCCAGTGTACTGCTAGATATTTAATCTTAAAAAGCATACAACTAAATAAAATAATCAAAGAAACAGTAAGTAACGCATTGAACAAAATTTGCATTTTTTAAGTTGAAATAGTATTTTCTTGAAAAATGTGCTCCAACAACCTGCGTTTTATTTACAACTTTATTTATGTATGTATGTATTTATTTATTTATTTATATATTTATTTATTTATTCCAGTGTACTGCTAGATATTTAATCTTAAAAAGCATACAACTAAATAAAATAATTGTGATTAATCCAATGATTTCCAACTCTACGAAGTTGACTGAAAAAGAAAATAACTATACTATAAATCACAACAACATAAATCAACTGAACTATAAATAACTAATCTACTCTGTAAATCACAACATGTGTTAAAACTGTTTCACTGCTATGCCACATTTGGCCAATATAATCCGCTATTTATGCTGATAATAAACATGAGCGAGGCCATGACAAATTCAGTGCCTGATCCAGTAAATTTCATTCCAGTACAAAACAAGTCAAAACATTAAAACAAACTCAGTTGGGTGTGAATTTAAAAAGCCGTTCAAATTGATAAGAAGCATAAGATATCAACAAAAGTGTTTAATTTCTGTGCTACCAGTGTCAAATGAAAAAAAAAAAAAAAACACTGTTTTCAAACAGGTC
>NW_015658509.1:514730-516920 GCF_001515625.1 Sinocyclocheilus rhinocerous
TCCTTTGATCAACCAATCAGATCACGTCATTGGTTGAGGCAGTGTTGCTGTGTCAAGCTGGTCTGGATTCAGAGCAATGTTTGGATCTCATCACTGTGTTACACTGCATGGGGAAATTTTATAAAGAAAGGGGAAAAAAATAATATATATATATATATATATATATATAGCTTTATCTGTGCTTTATACTGTATATAGCTTTATCTAAATCTTGGATAAATACAATAGATAAATACAATAAATGTTCTCTTGTGGCAAATAATCAAAATGTGAACTGAATCATTAAACAGGATGAGGTCAAAGCTGATATGTTGTATGTCGTGTATGAACAGACTCTTGCATTTGTTGTGACCAGAAGTGAATAAGAACTGTAATTGTTCATCCTGCATTGAACATGTATTGAAAAGTAACCAAAATTTCCAATGCAAACAAGGTCAAAGGCCATGAAACGTCAATCAGTCATACAATTCATGTCTTTACTTTCTTGTGACTGTTTAACAGTCAGAGGTGAAATATGAAAGCATCAGATTCTGTTAATATATGAATATCGCATAAAGCTGATGCAGTTTATAATAATCTGATTCCTTTGTAGGTAAAGAATTGCTCAAGATGGCATAAGAAGTAACATGTTTAGATTGTAGCTTTATATTATTTGCCTTAAAGTGGTGCATTACTTTCTATTCGGTGTATTTAAAACACAGCAACCCTGAACTCAGACTTATGAGATTTCTCCCCACGTGACCTTAGACGAAGAAGTAAATCAAATGACCCAGGAATATTATTGCACTCACCAGGAGAAAATCATCTCCATAAATATAGAGAGTTGACTATAGATGAGCCGAGGGAATGAATGCGCTGCGTCTGAATGACTGTGCACTACATCACACTGTATACAGCATATAAACGTCAAGAACGCATTAATGTAGCTATAGGAGCGGACAGAACGGAGAAGACTGTGTGTCTCTCTGTAAGCATCAGACGGCAGGTTCTGAGCAGCGTCTCCAAATATACTACGCAAACCGCCATGTTTTGGCTGGAGGGAACAACTGGCATATACTGATTAAGAGGCATAATGCAATCAGACAAAAAAGAGGTAGAACTAGGAAATCCTGATAGCATTCTGGAGTGAAGTCTGGCAACCAGTGCATGCATTTTTATATTTATTGGATAAATGCCTTCCGTTTGTTTTTGGCAAAGAGCGCTGATGTCTGACCCCTTTGATTTTTGCAGTAATCAGGCCAATCCCGCAGAGGGTTTGGTGTTTTTAAACATTTCTCATTTTATATTTCTTACTGTTGATTTGAACCATCTCAGCATGACCTCATTTGTATTTGTATGCATTCATATGTAATATTGGTTCCAGTGCACATGTATTTGCATTTGTTTAGATGGAGTCTGGAAGATATGATATGATATGATATGATATGATGTGATATGATATATGATATGATATGATATGATATGATATGATATAAAAGTACATGTCAAAACTAATGCAGTTTGTAAGACGTACCAAGAATGTAGTTTCAATGCAAAACACAGATGTCAACCGACCAAGTTCAGGAGGCCAAAAGTGCAGCACCCTTTTCCAGTGAGCCTGTGTTGCATATAATGGGATTAAACTTATTCTGAATGAATACATGCAACCATTTGGATCCTATTTAAAATGAGAGCTAAAGAATGAGACTGTGGAAAGTGAAGCTTTCCAGTCCGTCATTAAACGAGAGAAGAAACGTTTGATAAGAGATAACTTTCTATATGAAAAGAAATGCAAGGTGCAGGTTACAACCCAAGCAGAAACAGTCTGTGAAAACAATTACTGCTGAACGCTGGTCAAATCCTTTCTGAACAGGAAGCTGTTTTAATGAACAGATTCCAGCCCCAAAACGGGGTGAAGGCGGTGTGGGCGAGCGTGACTCCTGACCTGAGGTTCAGATAGACTTGTGAGCGGGTGAGTGTGTGTGCGTGTGAGTGTGTGTGTGTGTGTGTGTGTGTTTGTGTGATTGAGTGTGTGAGTGTGTGAGTATGTGTGTGTGTGTGTGTGTGTGTGTGTGCGTGTGTGCGTGTGTGCGTGTGCGTGTGTGCGTGTGTGTGTGTGTGTGTGTGTGATCTAATTGAGCTGCTAATTAAGAGCAGCAGCAGATCTCACCATCTCTGTTGTGTCAGAAATATTTCTGTCCAGCCGGAGAA
>NW_015658509.1:517500-519584 GCF_001515625.1 Sinocyclocheilus rhinocerous
CTGTGTACCTTCACTCTGTCCTCCTATTGTCTGGGCCTGCTATTAGTGTGAGTGTGAGTGTGTGTGTGTGTGTGTGTGTGTGTGTGTGTGTGTGTGGCTGGAGCTCTAATTACTCTCCTGATAGATGTTCTGCTAACCAGGAACAGAGCTGGAAGTGGACAGATCCTAATTAATACTCATGTCAGGGATCTACAGCTCCACACAACTCTCAATCCACTGCTGTCACTGATTCTCAGAGGACAGAGTCCTACTTAAAGACTGTCAGGCTGTCGATATTCCGCAGATGACAAAAAAAAAAACATGAGTGCATTGATATTAATGCGATTTCTTCTTACAAAACTCTCTTTTTCGCACTTTATTATAACATTCTAATTATTAAGAGGCGCCAAAAGACACTCCTGCTGTTTGCAGTGATCCTCTGATATGAAACCAGTTGGTGGTTGTTGTGTGCAGGTTCAATTTTCTTGGATTCTGCGCTATAGACTCACTGTAACTTACACTGTCGAATACGCATGCAGAGGGAAATAATTAGCCTATTTCTATCCAATGTAAACTGCATCATTAAAAGCATGGCTTCTTTTGAAATCTCGGTTTGTGCAGGTTGAAGGCTTATGAAGTCAGAAGGCAACGACATCTGCAGCAACTCAATGATTAATTGAACTTGAAGACGAGGACTAAGAAAATATTAGATGCAAGCTGTCTGGATCAGTAAACAATGCGCTCCGAGAGAAAATAAATATGAGGGAATGCTTACTGACTGCATCTGAAACAGGAAAGAGGTCAGATCGTCACCTGTTTATTCATCTTTCCTCTCTGTTAGTGTGAATGTTTAAAGAGAATTGCATTAAGATGCACTGCAGAGCAAGAATCACAAATCATTTCCATCTCAGCAGCTTCATCTTCTAGCAAAAGCATTCAGGACACTGTACTAAAGGCAAATTATAACCATTTAAAGGGGACATATGATGAAGAACAGGATTGAACCTTTTTATGCTACAGTATTAGCTATTTTGAGATTTGTTACTACAGAGATTGGAGGGGTACTTTGAAAATGTAATTCAAAATAAAGTAAAACTTAAAATTTAAAATAACATTTTTAATGAAAAAAATCTAAATAAAATAAAATTAAATTAAATTAAATTACTCTACCTAAAAAAACTGCTGTGCTATTCCTATATAATTAGTTACTTTGAAAATGTAAAATAAATAAATAAATAAATAAATAAATAAATCATTACAATTAGAGTAAAATATTTACCAAGAAAACGTGTTGCACTTCTCTTATATCATTAGGCTTACTTTGAAAATTGTATCCAAAATAAAATAAAAAGAAATTAAATGAAATGAAATGAAATATCTACCTAGAAAACTGCTGCGCTATTCCTATATCATTATAATTACTTTGAAAATGTAATCCAAAAATAAAGTAAAATAAAAAATAACATTATTAAAAATTAAAAATTAAATACAAATCTCTACCAAGAAAAGTGTTGCATTATTCCTATAACATTAGGGTTACTTTGAAAATGTAATCCAAAATAATAAATAAAATAAAATAAAATAAAATAAAATACCTAGATCAGTGCTGAGCTATTTCATTCGGATCTGCCACTGATGGTAGTACCATTTTTCAACCACTTCTCTTATATCATTAGGCTTACTTTGAAAATTGTATCCAAAATAAAATAAAAAGAAATTAAATGTAATGAAATGAAATATCTACCTAGAAAACTGCTGCGCTATTCCTATATCATTATAATTACTTTGAAAATGTAATTATAAGTACCATAGTAGTACCATTTTTCAACTGCTGCATACATTAAAAACTGTAATCCTGCTAGTAAGCCCTATTTTCCTTAAATGTATTCATAATCTGATTGCATCTTCCTTTGTGGAAATACTCTAATGTTCACAAACATTCACAAAGTCATTCAAAAAGTCTCATGACTGACATCAAAACCAGTGAATTATATTTACACGTCAACACAGATTCAGCAATTGTGCCTGTCCTGGTCAATGACAGTGTAGCAGTTTTCATATATTATATGAATATATATATATATATATATATATATATATATATA
>NW_015658509.1:519683-530423 GCF_001515625.1 Sinocyclocheilus rhinocerous
ATATATGCGGGGTCTCCGCAATGCGAGCTCAGAAGAAATGTGTAATTTCTCCACCACCAGTGGCACCAAACAGAACTGAACAATAATAATAATATTTCCACAGAACACTCCTGCTGTCCTCTGTCTGCTGCTGTTCAGTCTCATGTCACTGGATGATCCCGCTCAACGTTTGACTGCATCGCAGAGCCACAGTGTTTACAGACAATGCTAATTTACCTTTAAAAAATGCATTTGTTGGTTTAGTCGCATTTCCGATGTAAAAAGCCTCTATATTCATATTTCCTAAAAATTAATTCATCTTCGCTCTTTCAAATAGCACCGGAGAGAGAGAGAACTTGTTTTGGAAGTCGGCACTAATTAAAATTGGATGAGGAATGAAAACAGACTGGACTGTTTGACGCTGATGTAAACCAAGGACAACCTCATGTGCCAGCATGATTACAAATGTTATTGTAGGAGTTCAGAACAGCAGGAAGTGGGCATTTTGAGAGAGATGAGTGACATCTAATACATTTCAGATCTGTGCGGGACTGTTGTTGTGTTGTAACGTTTCTGTGCAGTATAATTAACCTGATTGATGTGGGTTCCCGCCCTTGTGAGTGCACTTTAGCATACTTTACTGACAAAATGTACTGTAAAATAATATACTTAAATGATGTTTTTGGACAACCTGCAAGTTACGTATAATTCAATTAAAATGTAATATGGTTTAAATTTATAGTAAAGGTAATTAAGCTTTTTTTTGAACCACTTAAGTAGGATTTCATCTTTATATGCAATTTCATAAGTACATATTTTGTCTTTGAAATATGGTTAAAGTTACTGCTGAATGTACTGACAAGTATTTATGGTAAACTAAAATATACTTTAATGCCATTTCTACTTAAACTTGCATGTCATGTATTTAAATATATTTGTAATTACACGTTTGTAATTATCAAGTTGCAATTTAGATATTTTAAAGTGCATTACCTTTAAATGTAATATTGAAGGACACACTAGTTAAAATTATCAAGAAAGCAAGTGTACTTGAGTGTGTCAAGAAACAGTCATGAAAGTGCATTTTTAAGTTCACTTAAGTGGCCTTTTATTTAACCCTTTGCATGATGGTCAAAAAGTGCTAAAATGCATTATTATTATTATTATTTCAATGAAATCAATGTACTATATTTTATTTTATTTTGATAATGTTTTTTTTTTTTTATATTTAGTATTTTTAGTATATTTTTCTGGTACCAAATTTATGGAATAGTTATGACCAAGTTATGGAAGTTTAAGTTTATTATTATTAAAAATGCACAACAATTTTATATGATATAATATATATATTTTATTTTTATTTTTTTATCTCAAACTGTTTTTGGCACAGCACCAATTGTTTCCACTAGATGAAATTTGTTTCCCATTCATTTCCAACGTGGTCATTTTTGACCATGAAGAGTACAAATGTGACTACTTTTTTCAGGGCCATTTAACTTTTTTAATCAGGTCCATGAATTGTTTTGTTTCACAAAATCCTTTACCAAGTTTTGTCCCATGTCTGATATAGTAATAAATAAAAAAAATAAATAAAAAAACCTAACACTTGTCAGTCAAAAATGACTGAACAGCACCAGAGGGCTAATTAATCTATTATCTGCATGTACAGTTTTTTATATAGAATGTTATGATTTAAAGTACACTACAAGTGCACATTCAATACAATTAACTGCACTTCTTTTCACAACAAGGGTTATTTTTGACAAATAGTGCTACAAACCACAGGCCTACAGAACATGACTCCTTTATAGGCAGCAAAATTATTCAAATAAACTCATATATCGCAACGTGATTTGATTTTCAGTCATCGGTAAATCAACTCTGTGACTCGCTTTTACGATGCATAAAATACGGGCCCTCAGGATAGGAGAAAGCTTTCAGATTTGCACAGCTGTCAAGCAAGTGCTCTTTCTGTCTCTTCACAGGCGTCTCTGACAGGAGAAGAGCACTGATTTGTGGAGATCTCTCTCTCACTGCGGGGAGCAGAAGATGATGCTGAATAAGGTTTAAACCAAGATGAATGAGAGAGTCTGGCTGGAGATTTGAAATGAAGCGACTGAGCGCCGTATTCAATGCTGCCTAATCAAGTGAATAAAGGCCATTATTGTGGGTTTTATGGTTGGTACGGTAATTATTGCAAACATGAATGTGATAAGCCCAATGCAATCATTAAAATATGACAAAAAGAAGTGAGTGCCTCTCTCTGAGGATGAGGAGGCTCTAACTCAATGGGACAAGCTGTGTTTACGCCACCTGAAGTCTCTGGAAGAGGCTGTAAACACAGGGCTGTTCAATGATTTCCCCAGGTGCCTCCAAATCAAAGCTGATTCACGAGTATGAACACATGTTGATGGCTTCTGAAAGTGAATTCAAGTAAATGTTAGATCTTTGGACTGGATTCAGGAGTTGAGCACTAAAAGATCAACACAGATTGGATGCTGTTTGTTCTGGGAAGTACAAGAAAAAATAATCTGGAGCAACTAAGCATTTAATTACATGCCAATGAATGCCACTGGAGAGAGGAGCAAACGATCTTAATGTGTTACTCAAAAGAGCCTAGTATAATGAAGCGTATTGTAACATTGTCAGTTTAACAGGTGAGAAATGAGCAAGTATTTAAAGTTAGTCCCTGTGTGAAAATATAAAGTATTTCCACTTTCCGACATAATTTTACTGCACATGCAAAACATGCAAAACGTTTCCAGTGCTTTCAATTGGGTAACAATTACTTCATAAAGTAAAGTTGACATACATAAATGCATATATAAATAAATCAAGAGCAAGTGTTACAGTTTACTAAAAATTAGGCTAGCTTTTTAATAATGGTGCTTTCTGGTTTTGTCAAATTAAATCACAAGTACTTGGCAGATGTGGTGAGCAAACACATAACACAATTATTATGCTTTGATACCTTGCATCATCCTTCTCTTCATGATTGTTTGCAGTTCAGTGCTTTTGCGTGTTCTGCTGACTAAACCTGACTCACAGCCGTTCACTGCAAGGTTATCCATCCAGCTGTGTGCTGGAATAAACAAATGCCTCAAACAAGACTTTGATCCCACACACTCATGCTACAGTACACCAATGAAAGCCTCTGCACGCGTGAAGACTGTGAAATCTGGTTTAAGCTGATACACATCCTCACAAATGTTCTACATTATTGCTTTTACTATCATCAGGCTCCTGTTAAAGTTAGAGAAGACATGCATGTCTTACACCTAGTCAAGCTCAGCACAAAATTATTCTGAAAGCAGTCGCTTTCATCTTAGAGCAGCTCGCTCGCAGCTGGAGACAACAGGAACAGAACGCCGTGGAAGTCCTTTAATTCTATATTCCACGTCATGACACAGAAACGTCTGAAACGTACGCTCACATTTTGCACCATGTAATTTTTTAGACAAAGACATTTTTAGATTATGAGGGATTCCTGCTGAGAGAAGAGACTGACTTAAAGTGACAGCAGGTCAAATTTGAAGGAAAACTTGTCATTATAAGCCCATATGACTCCCTTTTGTTGCATGAAATACATTGATTAATTGATTAATTGCATACTTTATTAATAATTCTCACAATGA
This sequence comes from Sinocyclocheilus rhinocerous, assembly GCF_001515625.1. Taxonomy (NCBI): domain Eukaryota; kingdom Metazoa; phylum Chordata; class Actinopteri; order Cypriniformes; family Cyprinidae; genus Sinocyclocheilus; species Sinocyclocheilus rhinocerous. The sequence goes on from NW_015658509.1 coordinate 523,298, forward strand.
CAATGGAAAATAAAAATAAAGACACAACAACAAAAACAGTTATTAAAAAGTACCCAACATATTACTCAATGAAATATTTTGAATAATGTTCATGCTGCTCTTTTTCCATTCAAAAAAAGCAGCCAGTGACATGGGGCTTTCGAGCTCCGAAAAGGACCAAAAAGCACCATAAAAATGGCATTAGTCAAGCATATCATTCTTATCAATTAATTTAATTATTTTAATTTATGAAAGTAATTTAATTTATTTTATTTAGTATTTATTATTTTATTATATTAATTGTATTTAATTTTATTTGACTTTTTTAACATGTATTTATTCATTCATTTATTTGTTTGTTTGTTTGTTTGTTTGTTTGAGTTACAGCCCAGAAACTAATAAATGATTTTGATCACTCTCTGCTCACAATCTCACATTATCATATACATATGTAGGTATGATTTCATATGCATAAAATCTAACTTGTCAGGTCATGATTGATCATGTGAAACAACAATCAATACCATTACTGACGGCAAACTTGGTGCAATGCATATTTGCTAAAAAATGTGCAAAAGGAACAGTAATCACTGAATAACAGCTTACGTTTATGTATACTCCTGGAAAAAAAAAAATTAAAAAGAAGAAGACTTTGAATATTGTGCACAAGTCATATGGGCTGCTTTTATGATGCTTTTGTGTCCTTTTTGGAGCCTTACAGCACCTGGTTAAAAGAAAAGAGCAGCTCTGAGACCAAAAATAGTGTTATGAAAGATTTTTTTTTTTTTTTTTTTTTTTTTTTTTAACTATCCTTTAAAAGCATTTTTAAGCAAGCCGAACTATCAAGTAATGCTTGTACATTATAAACAGCATGACTATAGAGCTTCCAAAGTCTTCTAGGAAGCTCATCGCTTTGTCATTTATAAATAGTGCTTGTTCATCCTCTTCTTCTCTCACTGAAGGACATCTGATGTACTGCAGAGAAGTATTTTTTCTATGTTTGTGACCTGACACGACATTGTCATGAGGTCAAAAATGGTGGATTGACACCTGCTGGTGGGATGCTGAAGGAAAAGACTGAAACTCTGGATTTATAAAAGATCCTTTCATAACATGTTACTTACCATTAGTTTTACTGAAAATTAACTTGCAATATCTGAAAATAAATAGTTTTCAGTGTAATTTTGGCATCGTTATAAACTACAATTGACCTCAATATTTCATGAACTTTACAAAAGGACAAAACCAGCGGTGCAGCATGCACTCATTCATCACACAAGTGTGCACAATGTATGCAAAGAAATAGTATTGATTGTATGCAAGTCTTTCATAAGAGTGTCCATTTCAGCTGAAATTTATGAATTCATGAGATGGGGTTTTAAGCACACGTCTCCAAACTACAACAAATACAATGAGAGAGTCAGGTTTTTGCCAGTGCACCGTCACATTTAGCATCTAAATTTCTCACTCAGAGTCATCACTCTGCTGTCTTGTGCTGCCCTTTTGCTGAAATGCTCCACATTGTCATTTATCACTCCACTCCATAAATAGGTTATGAATGGGCACCGGCATACGGGAAACCCTGCAGCCCCGCACTGTAACGGGTTATGAGGCAGTGAATCTCTAGGAGGATTTAAAGCACCCTTTCAATGCAAAAGAAAGTGGTGCAGGCTTATTAATGCAGCAAACATGTATTTGCACGTTTAAATCATAATCACAAAGGTATGGAAGTCCGTTTCTGCCACTGAATAAAAAAAAAAAAATCAAGCTAATTGTGACTTTTTATCTCACACTTCTGCCTTTATTTTCTTGCAATTGTGAGTTTACATCTCACAATTCTTTTTTTCTCAGAATTGCATGATATAAACTCACAATTGCGAGTTATAAAGTGCAGCTCTGAGAAAAAGGAGAAAAAAGGAGTTTATATCTGAACTCATCAGAATTGTGTCTTTATTTCTCAGAATTGCACATTTAGATCACAGAATTATGAGAAGAAAAGTCAGAATTGCGAGATAAAAAGTCACAATTACTTTGTTTTATTTTTTATTCAGTAGCAGAAATAGACTTCCATACAAAGCAGCTGCAAAATAAAGGGGAAATTATACAATAAGCGCCTTATTCCTTTAATGAGGCTCAAAGTCGTTTTCCAGAACTTTCACTCTCTCTGCTCCTCTCTGGTGGAATGAGCTGCCGAACTCCACCTGAACTGCTGAGACCATCACAACATTCAAGAAGCAACTAAAGACTCCTTCTCTGACAGAACTTAACCTCTCCACATCCCTAAACCAATGCACTTGCAGAACAAAGCCTCTTCTTTGCATTTCTCCTCTGCTTTAGCTTGTCTCTTAATCTAGCATTACATAAACATGGCATTGTATACTGCAAACGTTGTCAGTGTCGGTGACAAATTCCTTATGCTCCTCTATTGGATAAAAAACATCTGTTAAATGCATTAATGTAAATAGAAAATTCAATTAGACTGTTTCCATCAGTCACAAACTTGTGTCATCGTTTATGCTCAGAGAAGACTTGTCCTCCTGAAGCGTTTAGACATGCAAAGTATCTCATTTGCATGCAAAGATCCTAAAGAAAATCCACACATAACATTTAAAAGATCAACAGTCTGCTTTATAAAGTCAAGTGCCCTGGCGTGCTGCACGTCCCCATGAGGCCGCTTGCAGAGAGAGAGATCAGAGCAGGGCAATTACGCCGCTCTCATCTCCACTATACTGGGGATTTACTGCTAACGCTGCTAATTATTTCAAAACAACAAAGGAACACCTAGAACATGGCTTATGAACGCTCACTATGGCACACTCTTCATCAAAAGATCCCCAGAGTACGTCCTCCTAAATAGCAGGACTCTTCTCCTGATGAAAGTCGGACTTCCCTTCTGTGAAATCGGGCAGAAACGTTGCAAACCAATGATGCTACCGTTTTGAAATATAAAGTAATTTAGCATTAAAACCATAAAAACAAAGTAAAACCAAAAAACACTGCTTGACAATGTGTTCGCCTTAGCTATTTTGATGAAAATCACACAATGCTGCATTATAAGGTTAAATCAACCATCTGCTGATAATTTGACTCACGCTCATTACTTGAAGAATATAAATTTCTTCCTGCTTGTGTTATTAGTACATTCAGCAATTTGGAAAACAGGCTAAACAATAAAGTAATTGGCTGGAACAGCTGTAATTTGGTTTAGAAGATGTTCTGATTAGACCCAAGCAAAAGACTGGAAATTACTGTTTTCCTGCCTATTGTGGAGTGTTTATTAAACACCGCAGCACCCGTAGGCTATACATTTGGATATTGAAGCGTAGTGAAAAATTTTTTCAAATCTACTTTTTACCTTAGTTAGTCATTGTTAGTTGCTTTCAATATAAGCATCTGCTAAATTAATACATGTAAATGTGCATTTACAAATCGCAATCGCAGGAAACAGAAAACAAGACATGAGGGGATTGTTGATTATCAGTGTTGGGGGTAACACAATACAAGTAACGCGAGTAACGTAATCAGATTACTTTTTTCAAGTAACGAGTAACACATTACTTTGAAATTTACAAGAACATACCTGACTTACTTTTTCAAACAAATAACGCCAGTTACTTTGTATTCGCATTTCTACACTGACAGCTCTCCTGTCCCGTCTTGAAAGAAATTGGGAGTAAGGGAGGCAATTCCTTCAGCATGAGGCTTATTCATTTCCCTTTTGGTGTGAAAGGGCCTTTACAGTTGCCAAAAATATAACTTTGGGGTTTTTTGTTATTAAAAATAAATAAGCAAGCCCAGCCCAGGTGGCAAAAAGTAACGCAAAAGTAACGTAATGCATTACTTTCCATGAAAAGTAACTAAGTAGCACAGTGGAGTGACAGAATATTGTAATGCATTACTTTTGAAATGAACTTTCCCCAACACTGTTGACTATCAAGACAATGACAGAGTTTATGGCATTAAGGCGGCATTTCATTTACAAAGAACCAAAGCTGCATCAAAATCAAGCAAGACAATAGGAATCAGCTTTACGTTCATACATTAAATGTTAACAGAAATTGTCTGAAATTTGAATCTAACAAAGGATCAAATCAATGCCCAAGTGACATTAAAGCACGTTTATAACATAATAAAGACTGCGCTGCTGATAATACAAGCCGTTATCCTACCATCCGCATTTGAAAAAATAAATAAATAAAAAAATAAAAAGCCTTTATTCATCAAAACCGTGTGTATGAACGAGCCGTTTCTTCCTGATATAAAATGACCACCCTGTTAACATTTCCTTCCTGTAATAATTCAAATATGACAAGCATGAAAACACCACCTTTCGTTTTGGCTCAATTTCCAAATCGAATTACTCATGATGGAGTCTTTGAATCTGAACCAAGCATAAACAAACATTACGCATTTCTTTACACAGGAGCTCTCCGTGGAAATGAACTGTAGTCGATGTAATTTGATGTGGCATTTCTTCACACTTGGCCAACAGACTCATACAAAACCGCAAACGTAATCCACGGTAATTTACGAATGTGCCAGGTCTGTTAAGACGAATGCTGTTAATTTCATTATCTAAATATGCAGGAGAATGTAAGAAAAGGTCAAACGTGTTTTCGTTTGCAGGCTTGTCAGGGATTTCTTTATTTCATGGGGAAAATCCAAATATTATAACCTGGTGTTTCCTCCAGCTGCTCCGAGATCTCTATAAAACACTGATTTCTAAATAAAACCAAAAACATGGCATCATTTCACAACATTTCTGCAAGAGCATTATAGACCCGACAGCTTGTGATCGAGCCCAAATATAGAGGTGTGAGTTAAAGGCCTTCAATTCAAGTATTCATAAGCGCAGTTGCCTAAAATGACTTTATTACACGGCTTCCTGGCCAGTGTCTATGCAGCAAATAAAGGACTATGAGGACAATTCAGAAGGCCTTGAAGGAAAAAAATAAAAATATCGAGCACACTGACAACACAAAACACAAAATTGAAAAGATAATTGCGTGTGATTGCAGAGGAAGGAGTAATTGTGTGCTTCCCAGCTGCGAGGCTCTCAGACTCGATGCAGCTCCTTTCACTGCGGGTCGCAGCAATGCGTCGGAACGCCGTTTGTTGTCTCATCAAATAAGGAACAAAGTCCTTATCACGGGCTATATACAAATAACCATCACCCCCCTCATTTAGGCCAATAACAGCAGGTAAAAATGAAAAGAAAGAAGTATCTCAATAGAGATTGCACATTTGTCTTCAAATCAATAGCTATGTTTAGATGCACCATTAACATGCCTTTACTATAAAGACGTATTTTCATAGTTTCGTGCAATACTAAGTTATGACCTCAAAACATTTTACCACAGTGCATGATTAATACATTCTAATGTTTACATCGTATAACCAGCTCTATATGTATGACTTTTCTGACCCATGATTCACAGCACTCGATAAAAGAGCTCAAAGACGAGCTAAACAAGCTAAAATGGTACGGTTGCTTCAGCAAATGTGCTTTTATCTTATGTTTGCTTTTGTTAACACTACTGGTTAGGTTTAGTGCAGGTGGTACGCTATTTTCAAAAACACAACACAGCTTTAACCTTTTTAGCTCTATGGATAAAACTTTTTTGCAGAAATGTCAGAACAGGCTCGTTTTTCCAATTAGCCTGGGTTGAGAAGAATTGATCTGATTGAGCATGATACAAATTGTGCAGATGGCACGGATCTTATTCTGTCAAATACAAAATAGAATTGCCATGTAAGGCTTTGAATTCAGGTACTTTCACAGATTCAGTCTACCTTGCATATATTTATGCAAACTCTGTCATGCCAAACGTTGCTACATATTCTCACTCAGAGTTTTTCCACTATAAACAAAATCCAAGCCACTAAAAATGACAAGCATTTCCAACCTTTTACACTTTACATACAATAAAGGTTTTTTCTGAATTTAACTACTGATGAAGAAATTCAAACTCTGAAATGTCTAAATCTATAGTGATCCAGAAATTACATGGATGGAAACAAATATGTCTTTATAACATGACAACAACATAGTTATTTATTAATTTATTTTTATGTTTAGAATGCATGCAATGCACATGTATTTTTTTTTTTTTTCATTGGACTGCAATGAAAACACAAACACAATTATCTGCAATTGGATCTAATTCAATTCAGATCAGCATCTGTGCAAGTAAACAAAGTATCTGATAAACACCCAGTTGAAAAACAAACAAACAAACAAACATCAAAAATGTTAAACCAACTACCAATCTTAGGCTGGTTTAGACTGCTTCAGCCGGGTAATTAACCATTGTTGCATGCTATTTGTGTAAATGAATAATAAACCAAGCTTATGAACATATTCCAGCAATGTTATGACTGATTCACTCAGCCTATCCTCACATCTTCCACTCATTACAGCTTAGAAGTGGCTATTGCTTTTGTTTAGTGAAAGATGCAATTCCCATTCGCAGTAAATGAAAAGCAGTTAGCGCTAATGAGATAAAAATGCCTTTAAACAATAACAAAGTGACATTCCCAGTGAATAGCTCCCCTGCTTTCAGAAGTACAGCTTCAATCTGAAGGCTTTACTAATGTGTACTAATTTCTAAGATGCACAGTGTACCAGAAAGGTATGTGTATTGTAGGAATAAGCGTATTGCTGTAATAATGTAGTACTTATGAAGCGTTCCTCTACAAAGTCTCCCAGGCTCTACAGTTTCAAATATCTGCCAGTGAATGCTGTTGTTGTTGTTTTTGCAAAGCAATTAAAAATAAATAAATAAATTCCTAGTGGCACCTTTCAAATTTATGAAGTATAATTTTAGCATATTACATTATTTGATATTGCAATTCAGTGTCGTAGCTGTACAGCTTAATATCATCTTTATAGAAGCTCCGTGGTGGACCAAAATTCACCATTTGATCTCTGGCACCATGCCAATGTAACGGAGGCCAGCGAGTAAGTGCTGTGCAGGTAAACCTCACTCCCCTGATCTCAAGAGACACGCTAGAGATTGCAGTCTTTAGCCTCCTTGTTAGTGCGTCCGCCTCCCATGCCAGAGACCCGGGTTCGAGACCCACTCAGAACGAGAACGAGGTGTGGCGGAGAGGACCCGGGGGAGAGGGGGTACATTGGTGCCTTGAG
>NW_015658509.1:533517-536780 GCF_001515625.1 Sinocyclocheilus rhinocerous
TGCCAGAGACCCGGGTTCGAGACCCACTCAGAACGAGAACGAGGTGTGGCGGAGAGGACCCGGGGGAGAGGGGTTACATTGGTGCCTTGACCCCGGATGGGAGTGGGGCTTAGGGGGGTGAGTGTAACGGAGGCCAGCGAGTAAATGCTGTGCAGGTAAACCTCACTCCCCTGATCTCAAGAGACGCACTAGCGACTGATGCTAGACACTGCAGTCTTTAGCCTCCTTGTTAGTGCGTCCGCCTCCCATGCCGGAGACCCGAGTTCGAGACCCACTCGGAACGAGAACGAGGTGTGGTGGAGAGGACCTGGGGGAGAGGGGTTACACCAAGATATTCAGTGAATTTATTTTCTCTGACCTCCATTTGTGGCACAATAAAGGCCAAGGATGACGCATCCCAAATGGGCTTTAATGGATGTTTGATTGAGCACATTAGTTGTAAAAGTAATTGTGTACATGTCTCCATGCCTCTTTCTTCTCGCAGGTCAAAGAACATGAAATAAGAAATACGGCGGACTTCTCCCTGAGCCGGAGAAGGTGAAAACCAGCAGAGGTTTGTCTGGGGACTGTTGAAAAATATTAGTTTCTGTCAGAGCAGCACCGTCTAATGGAAGCGTAGAGTTTAAAATTCACTGGATGTCTCATTAAAGATGCATGCCGGAGTGATTGTTATTAATTGTTTACTGCAAATGCCAGATAAGATTCAGAAAGGACGCCTCGTGCATATATAATTTAACATTATTTCCAAGTTCAAAATCACAGGTATTCATGTCAACCCAGAAATGCAACAGAAAAACATGTGGTGTTTCACTTCTTTCTGACAAAATGCGAAGCCTGGGGAATATGGGAATAAACAGACTGGGCACCTGGACACGGAAACAGCTGGCCTTTAACCTTGATCATAAACATTGACATATAAACTTAAAAAAAGGCACCGGTTATCCAGAAATAATCTTTACTGGCCCTCATGTCATTCCAAGCCTGTATGACTGACTTTCTTCAAAAAAAAAAAAGAACATATTTTGAGAACAAACAATGGAAGTCAATGGTAACCAAAATTGTTTGCTTACCAACAATCTTCAAAATATATTGCATTGTCTTCTGCGGGATTCTGCGGCAAATTTCCATTTGTTGGGTGAACAATCCATTTAACTAACCCTTCACTAAGAAAATAGTAAAATAATATGATATATGTAATATAATATGGAATTTGCATATTGACATTTAACCCTCATGTTGTGTTCTGGTCATTTTGACCAGGAGAGGATTTTCTTTTTCCCAAAAACCTACTGACTTTGGTCACACAGGGTATAAGAACTTCAAACTGGATATTCATTGTACTTTTTGGTATTTTTGTTACACTTATGATGGTCCTGGTCAAAAATGGTATTGCTTAGAAATATCTCGCTATAATATATTATTACCAAATATTGGATTCAGTCTTGTTTATCAACTTGTTTTCTTTCAATTAGCATAGGTTTTGTATTTCTTTTTGGAACTGTTTGATTGTAGGCCTAACTAGCTATTTTTGCAACCACCTAATTTTATGCAAATTTTGGGATATTGGGTAAAAAAAAAAAAGCTGGATGGAAACAAAAATGTGCATTAAAAAAACGAATGCGCTCAATTGAGTTGGATAATTTTGTACTCTGATAAGAAGACGTGCATAAACTATGATGGAAATACATTTACTGAATAATTCATGTCATAGAAAATGTCATGTGACTTTGCCTCAACATAATATTTGTTTGGATAACTGGACTAACCAGCGCGCACTGATCTCATCGCACATCATCTCAGATGTTATTTTAATCATTTTGAAATGCCTGAGTCAAAGTCTGTCATCAAGATGATTTGATATAATCACCAAATTTGCAACTTTGGAGGGAAACATAGTGGCTAATCTAAGCTGATGCACCTCAGTTTTTCAGTAAATATTGCCAAAATGATCCATAAATAATGTTTGGTTTTTTTACTCCAAAATTGAGGTGCATAAGCATAGATCAGTGAAGCCTATAATCAATCAGTTCCAAAAAGAAATACAAAACCTAATTGAACCAAACTGAACCAAATTGCTAACTGAAAGAAAACAAGTTGCTAAAAGATTAAATCCAAGATTTGGTGATAATATATCAGCATGAGAGATTCACAAGCAATTTTTAAAAGGCCAAGCATTTTTGACCAGGAACACCAGAGTAGGGAAAGGATTTTCAGCACAACACGAGGGTTATGAGTTTCCAGTGCTCTTAAATATAATGCCTAATTTTCCTAAGAAACTGCTTAAAAATCCATAAAAGCTTGAATGAAAAAGCTAGACGGAAATCAAAACAGGAACACACCTTCAAGCAATTCGAAAGGTACAAAACTAAAATTGGCGTAGCAATCAAAAGTTGTAAACAAACACATTAGTCCAAAGCCAAACCATTCATTTAAAAATATGACTAAAACTGCCTTAAGAGGAAAGTTCAGGGATTTTACTGGTTGCATCTGAAAGGTTCTGAAGTATTAAAGGCCCAAATCATGTGAATCCATCTGGTAAAATTCAAATGCTAAAGCAATTTAGATAATGCAAACAGTAATTCAGTATTGCACGCACACAAAGTGGGAGCAGTGAAGGAAATGTCAAGCTCTCAGACACTTATAGAAGTCCTCGGAAATGAAAAGTTGTTTCAGTGGAAACTCAAAAGTTAATTTAGGCCTCTATTGGATTTTATTTTGCAATGGCTTGCCACTGAGCGTCATAAAGGGAAGCAGTGAAGTTTAATGTTCCCGGCGAGCTTGACCTCATAAAAAATGCACAATGACCCTTATTCATCAGCATTGTTGTGCCGATCCGCTCTGCATGCATAGTATGTGTGCAGCATTCAAATGTTCCTATATATCGCAAGAAAGCAGGCCCGGGTGATCCCCTTGTTTCTTGTGTCCTCCCTCCTGATTAGCCTTTGTTATTGACACGTGTCGTCATTATTCCACCTCACTTGAATACCTTACCATGCAATCACTGTTTACCAGAGAAAAAAGTGCTCGGCATCACAAAGCTAACATGCAGAACACAACAAACGTATCCAACTACGGCTGTACTTAGTAATTAGACTTACACGGTATGGTTTAATGATTTTTTATAGGCATATGTAATTTTGAGTCATCCCTCCTGGGGTTTTATGGAATGAATGTTGTTTGCACGGTATGGTTTTTATAGGCATATGTAATTTTGAGTCATCCCTCCTGGGGTTTTATGGAATGAATGTTGTGAATGTTGTTTT
>NW_015658509.1:539759-573185 GCF_001515625.1 Sinocyclocheilus rhinocerous
TTAATATATATATATATATATATATATATATATATTTTTAGCATAAAGGTAGTTCAGGACATTTTTAATGAAGTAAAAAAATACAAAAATATTCTTCTTTTTCAAGAGATGTTGTAATGATGCTATAGTCTGGCCTCTCATCTGCACAGCTGTTTTAGAACAGCGATTTTCATTTATTCATGTAGTTATTATTTATGTGTGTTTGGGATACGTATTTAAATATGTATTAATTTAAGATGAATATTACTTTCTGTTACCATCAAATGCTGATGATGCACAAATTCAGCCGAATGTCCTAATTTTCTCTTCTCTGAAAAAGAACAGACTATAAAACGAGCAGAGCATTAACAACTACAAAAATGTGCTTGTATAATTTAAGCATTTAATTTTAGCTTACATGACGCAAATAATGAACTACTTCTCCACCAAAGCACAAACCAAACTTCACAATGTAGCACAAACTACATTTTTTAAAGAAAACCCAATGTAGCTCCCTATAAATGGCTTCTTCAAACACCACTAATTAACAAAATCATCAGTTACAAGACGGACATTTCATTTTGAATAATATCAATAATTATAATGATGATAATAATAGACAATCGGTGTGAGGAGCAGCTACACTTTCAAAATGCTGTGGAGAGACACCAGCGGTCTCTATTATGATATATAGCCGAAAGGTCAGACAGGTAATGCAACTCCATAACAACGGTTGGCTTTTGGTATTTCTGCTCCATTAAGCTCTAAGATGGGCCTTGATTGAACTGCTAAAGAAGTCGTGCTCATTTCTCCAGCAGAAGCTGCAGAGGAAGGTCTGGATAATGGTCTTTTCCAGCACAGTGGCTGTAAACACTGGCCTCATCACCGGCGGCTCATCTGCTCCTCTTTCATGTCCTGTCCATCTACATTTCCCTTTGACATTCGCTCGGACGTCTCTCGTCCTCAGACGTCGCTTGAATCGCTAGACCCGTGCAATTTGGACATGCATTTGAACAATTTCTTAGTTTGTATTGAATGCGTAGTAAAGCATTTCCGTGTAACACCTGAGACCAGAGAGTTAACCAACATGTAAAAACATTATAACATGCTGTACATTTTTACAATAAAAAGGGTGTACTTTGTAAAAGGCTGTACAGTATATTATTATATTTAAAAAAAACTTTATTTTGTGTATTAATATTATATTTATTTTTGTTTTGTTTTTTGTTTTGTGATTTGTTTTGTTTTGTTTTGTGTAGCTATAAGCATGCCCAATACAGTATGCATCTGGTTTTGAGTTTATTATCACTGTTTCTACCCATCAGTCACTGTATTTTATTGCAACTCTCTTACAATGGTAAAAGCACTATAAAGCCACTGGCTGTCAATTAGAATCTACACTGATATCTTTGTCCTCCAAGCCATCTGCTTTGTATTGATTCACAAACTATTGAGCGCTCACAGAGACACAGAGACCTTGTATGTGTGTGTTTTTCTCCGGGGCTGTATTTCGGTGCGGTGCACAGTACTTGAACTATGCACCATTACAGCACCTATTCAGTGGAGAGCAACATATTAATAATCTTTACCAGAAGAAACTGCATATTAGTGTGAAATGTTTTCCAGAGTCATTTCATTACTTGCTCCATTACTCATCAGAATTTAGGAACTGCAATTTCATTTCGACTTCTCTCACCAAATTAAGGAAGATTAAACTTTCCCATGCACTCAACGCTAAACGCTAAGTAATCTTGTCAGGTGTTGAACATGCAAAGACGAGCACTGGAATATGAACAAAACTCTACTGTGGAAAGGACCAGATGTTGTCTAGGTTTGTAGAAAACATGAAAGAAAGACAGCCATTCTAATTCAAGAAAGGCATTAAAGAGGCTATTTCTTTAAAGAGGTTTCAAAAATGATGATCCAAGGCACATCTAGTAACAGAAAAGTCAAGAAGGCCTTTATTTCACTTTGGCTTTCCACAAATGGACATACAAAGAGATCGAACACTAACGCAGTTCAGAAGTTAAGCTTCCCTCAGAGTGTGACATTAAAAAAGGTTCTCTTGAAAACTGAGGCTTTGCGCAACAATCAGCTTAGCAAAGCAAAAAAGTTTCACAGATGCAGAAACATTTTTAATCAGACCCAGTTTAATGTTCTGTTTGGAGTCTCGAGGCCATTTAAGCATCCGGCTGATGTAATGGGAACTATTAATACATCTCAGTTTAATAACATTAATCCTCTATATTTTGACCCCAGATATAAATTATACTGTGTATTAAAGGAATGTTCGCATACAAAGGTAGAGAGACCAGCAAAGAAAACAAAATAATTAAAAAAATATGTTGCAATATGTGAATAAAACTCCACTGAAAGTAGCAGAAATGTTTAAAAACTAGTGATCAGAATCAATCTAGAATGAATCCTTCCAAAAAAGTAAAAACTACTGATTATTGCACAGACAGAAAACACAGTTGTGCTCATGAATATCATCAACAAAAAATTAAATCTGGCTAATCCAGTGATTAGTTCTTCCTCTGCGCTCATCATATATCAGCCCGGTCCTCATTCAACACGGTTGAACAGAAATGATTATCCCTCAGGGATTTAAATATTAGAAAGGCAAAGACCCAGACAGCTGAAATGTCATGAACTCTATGCGGACAGTAACTGTTGCTCATGGGGACGTCTGTAAAATAAATGTGCATGAGGTAAAAATCATGCGTTTAGATGACAATTATTCACAGTGAGTGCTGTGATAAATTTAATAATAGGAACATAATATCATATTTATTTATTATGATTTAGAGATCATATTTAATAAAATGATACTTTTTTAATGGTTTTCTGTCATGAATTTTAAGCTGTCAAAATGTGGAAATTAGCAGAATAATTTTACACGTTTACATGAGGGAAAATTTGAGCTGGCTACTTACTCAACTGGTAAAATTAATAGTTTTGCAAGCCCTAATTTAGATATCATACATATTTAAAAATGTGATTGCATTGCATAATAATTGCCCATTTCAAAAGTTTAGAACTGCCACATGCATGTATAGTGGCGACTATATTATTGTAAAAAATGTAAACACTTTCATTTCAATGATAGTCTCCATATTTAGAGTTATGCAGATTACAGTGAAGCACAACAACTACTGTTTGGTGCATGGCGGTGGTCAAGAAGCATCTACAAAACATCTACTTCAATCACCTCATGCAAACTCAGAAATGTTGACTCAGACAGTAATTGAATTACCGCATGACCTTGGTGTTTGTCAAACACAGTAATTCAGTCAGGAATGTTTTACGTGGGTGGGAGGAGAAAATCACTGACATTTTAGATTCAGATGGCAATAATATACCCAGCTGGCTTTTGTAAATGCTGAAAATACATTACGTCCCCTTGAGAAACAATTAGCGTGTGAATAGGGCAGTACACAGGATTCACCTTGATGAGTAAATCAAGTCCAAATACGTATATAAACTGCTGGCATCCCTGTTAATGTGTAATGGCTAATGCAGAATACTTAAATATCAACATTATGCATGAGTCATGGTGGCTTTCAAGCTTTAAAATAACATAAAATGGTATTCAAATTATTATAAGTGTCCATGTGACTCTTCAAGACCAAAATTTAAGTCGTTATCCACTAAAAATCTAGAAATCTACTCTACAATGATTCAGTTAACAAGACTGATCCAATTATCGAGTTCAACTCACTGATTCAGAGATCCAGCCGACTGAATAAGGAGCACCAGGAGTCCATTGTTCTTTATGATTAACTAGATGAATCTATGTAAACACAGTGCTATAAGATAAAATATGAGTCAGTTTATCATGTTTGCAGGTGATTCCTGCAGGAAACACAGCTGATGTAGTCCCTCATTCACTTATGTATTTGTGAAAGTTGCTGTTGGCTTTGAGACCTGCTCAAGTCTGATTTAATTCCTGGTTCTTTTGAGAATTTTTGATAATGCATTCAGAAGCACGGTTTACATCCCAGAAGTAAAATTAGTCATAACTTAGATTGATAATTAAGTAATATAAAGTACTATAAAGGTTCGAATGAGGTAAAATCATTTAATCATGAAAAACTGTGACATTGTTTGTAGTCATTCCTATCAATATTTTACAAATGCAGCACACCCTTTGGGCCGCAAATAAAAGCAGGATTTATGTCTGTGTTTAATTATCCAGAAGATGGTGGACAGGAGTTGTGAAGGACACGGAAGCAGCAGAGAGAAAGGACAGATGACGGTGTAGGAGAAAAAAGTCAAAAGAGTAGTTGAGTGTCTGTGCTGAAAGTCTGACTCTTTGTAGCGACTGTGACATGTTTATTTTTCACCGTGAAGCTGCACTCGAGGCACTGCTGTATGATGAATGATGCTTGAGAATAGCTGCAGAATATCCCGGGCACTGTACACAGTCAGAAAAACACTCAGAAAACTCCATATACCTGACCTATACTACTGTATTTAATTACAGTCCTATGAGTGTCATTCCGCACACATATACAAACATATATATATATATTAGTGTAATTGTTCAAACGTCCAGCTTCAGCTGGAGCTTCTCGTGTCAAATCTTGACTGATTTTGATCAAGTAAGCGTCAGAATAACTGCAGTAATATCTCCAGATGAACACTTACTGGACTGAAGCAGCTCAGCTTTACTTGATTCTCCATCAGTCATGTTTTAGAGTCTCAAATCTGATCCTCAGGATCTTTTGAGGAGCGTTTGTTTCCAGAAGCTTTACTTTCACTGTTCCTCAGCGGAGGAATGATCTTCACAAGCCTCCAGAACATCTCACATCTTCTGAGGAGCCTTTATTTCTTCAGCTCTCAATCACTGCATTATATGTTTGGAGCATTTCAATCTCATTTTACTGAGACAGATTACTGGAGATATAGAGCGACGACTGATATTTAGATCATTTTATGTCAGCATCTGCTGTACTGTTAGAAAGATCTCATTGATTTACATTACAAGCATCAGAGTTTCATCATAGAAATATCAGCATCTGCAGCAAATAAAATTCAGACATTTCTTTCCTCCATATTCTCACCATATCATAACATATGAGCTATAAAAGCCTTAACAATTGAATCAATTGTTCCCGTTTCTGACTATTTTTTCATTGGTGCAGACTTTACAGGGTTAAGTTACAGAAAATTGCAAATTCAGATCAAGCAAACATGCAGAAAATAATGAAAGACTTCAAACTGTGATCTCACAGCTGATCATAGCAGCGTGTTCCTCTCTCTCGAGTCCATCCCTGCTGCAGATTTTCTTACAAGTTGTTTTCTGAAGGAAAACATTCAAACAATGTCACAGTTATGTTAAATGAAATGAAAGACTTTATTTTTTATTTAAAGACTGAAAGACTTCAAACTGTGATCTCACAGCTGATCATAGCAGCGTGTTCCTCTCTCTCGAGTCCATCCCTGCTGCAGATTTTCTTACAAGTTGTTTTCTGAAGGAAAACATTCAAACAATGTCACAGTTATGTTAATAAACAACAGTTTAATTCCAAACATTTATCCACATCTCATACTTGAAAAGTCACAGAAAATTTTTTTTAGAGGATTTATCTATGCGGTCACAACATGATGTTATTCTCAGATTTGCATTCCTAAGGCTAGCCTGCCTAGAAATCAGTGTTTGAAGCTAATCTTCACAGCTGGGAAGAAATTATTGTGTTTTATTTCCTAAACCCCCTTCTCACAGCACATGTGAGCCCACACTGCTTTACTTTGCCTTTCCCAGAACAATCGCAATGCATTCATTCAGTACCGCGGCTAAGCAGTCCACTGACCGCCGTTCATGAATTAAACCTCTCTGAATAATATTTAAATTCATGCCTTTGAAAATAGAATAATGGGAAATTAATTTGGAGCATTGTGTGAAGCTCTGCATGCAGCTTTGGAAGGCCTGCTGAAGAACACAGGATATTTAGACAGCTAATCCAGATGGAGCTCAATGAACTTAAACAGAATCCTGCATGATTTCCGGAGCAGCATCGCAGTCAAACAATCACAGTCATAATCCAAAGCCCACATCTGTGATGAATGTCGTTCCAGGAACATCAAAGCATGGTCATCCTGAAACAAGTGTTATTTGTTTGCATGTTAAGGATAAGCAGCAATAGAAACTACAGTACACAGAAGAGTTTATGCTTTAAACAACTCTCAATCCATCTTTTCACAGTTTAGAGGAATTTGTAAAAAATGTGTTGATGTCATGAATCCATTGTCTGAAGATGAAAGTCAGTACAGCTGAGTCCTTCACTACCTTCTAGAAACGTCTAAATTAAAGCTCTTTTTGAATCGCTCTATATATACTAACCGGGACTTGTCACAGTACTTATATATTATTGCTATTTTGTTGGTTTGATTGCTTCTACTGTCCTTATTTGTAAATCGCTATATATATATTATTTGTTTATTTATTTATTTCAGTTAAAGTAAATGAAGCCACAAATTCATTAAATTATTTGCTGTGGGGAAAAAAAAACTGTTTGTGGAACTTTTAGAAATGAAGGCAACAGCTTCAACAAGAGTTTAACAGACCTCTCTCAATTGTATTCATTATTTTTAAATGCACATAGTTTTATTACTTTTTCAGGTTCAGTTTGTGTTATTTTAGTACATCAAGATAAATTAAATTAAATTAAATTAAATTAAATACAACTAGATGAAAAGTTCTTGCATGATTTATTTCAGTTAATGTTTATTTTATTTCAGGTAACAATGTTTTTTGTATGGTTTCAGGTTTAGTTTACTATAATAATCCTGCACTTAATCATTGGGTTAAACAACTCTCAACTCATCTCTCTCAGTTTATATGAATTCATAACAACATAATGATATCCAAAAGGATGAATTCCTTGCATTCTACCAACTTAGGGTGTATAGATCCATAAAAACTGATTGATTGATTGATTGATTGATTGGCCTTTCAAAATAGTTGTGCATTGTTCCGACAACAGTTTTCTGATTTCAGTACATTTTGTTTTTAATTTTTCATTACGTAATAGGCTATTGCACATACAAAACGGATGTTTTTATCTTGTATGAGCTGTGTTGCATAATAACAAAAATTAAAAAGGAGTCTGGTTCTTTCAGTTTCTTCTTAAAAATGTACTGAAATCAGAAAACTATTGTCTAAACAAAGCACAACAATTTTTTTAAGCTAAATAAATAAATAAATAACCACTGTAAAAAAAGTGTTTGCGAAACTTTTAGTAATGAAGGCAACAGTTTACATGAACTTAAATTGAATTAACATCATAAGTAGGAACAAACATCTGTATAAGTATATAAAATAAGTAACAAATCATGATTACAAAATCAGCTACAACAAAACCTGGCAAATGGTCAACCAGCACAACCACACGTGACACTCGGCATTGGACTATAACTGGTTTAAAGGAACTTATTAGCCAGCCATTAACCAGTATGGAGTAAATGGGTCGGCAAAAAGTGTGAACTAGACCTGTAGAAATCATATCATACCAGGATAAAATGGTTACAATGAAGTAAGCAAACCAGCATCAAGTATTGCATAGACACAAAGCACATAAAACATCAGTCTGACAAAAATTGCAAGCAAAATTCATATTAGAATCCTCAGTATGCTTAAAAAAAATTAAGATAAAAAATCCCATTGTGAAAAATCCCAATTACATTCCCCAACTAATAAGCAATGGACCACGGCAGCAGCATGGTATTATTCAAATACAGCAGACATTTGATATCATTATAAACCATCACCCATCAACAACAGTTTGGAGCGCTGGAAGCATGTGGAGCACAATCAAACCACATCAGTACAGAAATAAAGAAATAAAGCAACACATTGTGTGTGCAATCAAACACGCCAGACTTCTGCTTCATTAATATAAGAATGCAAAACACAACCAGTATACATTACACCACTATATAAAGAGCAAAGCATTATTAATACTTGATATATTATTAAATATACAGTATACGTGCCTACCTTGAAACCACTAGCCAAACTGCTAACAGGTGCTACGAGGACCCCAGGTATCCCTCAACGTTGCCTGTTCCCTGAGTGCAATGATCAGGTAAATATCTGGTTTGTTTTTCAGCATTAATTATGATGTTACTGCCTTAAGGTTGAATGGCTTATGTTGTTGCATTCCTCGTTTGGAAATCACTGCTAAATGAAGGAATTAATGTAAATGTAGATGGAAGCATCTATCAAACCTCAAAGCACATGAACATAAGCTGAAGTTCTTCACGTGCTAATCATGCGTATCAGCGCGGAGTCTGGATGCCCTCGGTAATGAAGTGACCAGATAATGTCAGCTTTGTGATGAATTAGGCCTGTTGATGTGATACTAAATAACACGGCCTGGAAACGAAACCTCTCCATCTTCACATTTTAGTAATTGCATTATGAGTCCAACATTTGGTGGTCGTGTCGTGTTCCTGCTTCTTAAGAACATTAAAGCACTAATGCATGAAGACTGGAATGAGAAAACTGGCTGATGGCTGGAGCAAATTTGCTACTAATAATCACAACCTCCAACCCCAGTAAACAAAAGTTCCTAATTATCTCTACATAATTGCCTATGCTGATGATCTACACAAAATATTACAAAGAAATGACAAGTAACATATTAAATTACATGTAAAAAAATTTGAAGTAAAGACTGAAATACACTGAAAAAAACAAAACTAATTATTAAGTTTTATTAAATTATTTAATGTATTCCAATACTATTTGTTTTTAAATCTTCGTAAAAAAAATAATTTTTAAAGTATAGTATTTTCTTGTAAAATATACTTCAATAATGTTTATTTGCATCTTCAAAAAAAAAAATTTTTTTACAGTATTTTTCTGTGAAACATACTTCAATATCTTTATTTGCAATTTTGAAATATATTTTTTACAGCATAATATTTTCTTGTAAAATGATGTTTTATTTGCAAATAAATATTTTATTTTATTTGCAAATAATAATAAGTGTAAAAAAAAGTGTAATTTTGTTGTGTTTTGTCATTTTTATTATTTTCGGTTTTTAAAACATGTCTAATAATGCTTATTAATGTTTATTTAAATTTTACTTATTTTAAAGCGGACATGACAAAGAGTTTCTGCCAATGAATCGCATGTTAATCTTGAGTACCTATAGAGTAGTACTGCATCCTTCATATCTCCGACGAGTCTTTAGTATGGAAGTTATTTCCTAACAAAATAAAAATAAAAATTCAAATGCTTAAAAAGATCAAATTATAATCCAAACTCTCAAAATGGCTTCTCAAATGAGAAATCAAATGCTCAAATGCAATTTCCTTATTCGGGGATCCATGAACTGTATCAAAACTCAAATTAAATATCATTTGTATTTGATATTTAATTTTCATTATCAACCCAGTATAAACCTGCCATAATTAAATATATAATTCAATGCTCGAATCATAAATCAAGTGCTCAAACCCACATCGCAAATGATAAATCAAATGCACAAATGCAAATGAGGAGGGTCAATCAAGTAACAAATACAAATGATTTTTAATTTCAGTTTTGATACAGTTCATGCTTCCCGGAATTAGGAAATGAAATAAAATAAGCTTTGTTTTTATTTTATTCTATTTCAGTTAACATAAAAATTTTTGGGGTTTTTTGTGTTATAAAACTAAACTATAATATCTAATAACCCACAACCTGATACATCAACATGACTCTTATCATGCGTAATATTTATTTTCCTGTGGGGGTTAAATCTAATCTGTTTGCATTGATATCGCGTCTATAAGCGCAGTCTTACAGCTGGCCTGAGGTAGAAATGCATGGCTCGGCCATCCGGACGCATTCATACTCTCTCAGCTATTACAGAGACTATGCTATTTAATAAAACACACCTCTCAGAGTCCCACATGAGACTTGATTATCTGAAGGATTTATGAAGGTGACCTGAATGCTGACAGGCACAAAGCATGGGGACAGACTCTCAAGAGCCGTGGGCTGGTCGCACTGCAGAATATTTATAAGATTAAGTTGTCAGCATGTAAATCCACAGAGAGCAATAAATAACCGCTCGTGCATTTGAATTGAGGATCTGAAATTGACAGCGGGTGTGTATTCAGAGAGGGCTGCTTTAGAGCTATTGTGAGTGCTTTTATTCATGATTATTTGTGCAAACGCAATCAAACCGGTACAGAATCCGTCAGTCTCAAAGTGCATCCAAACACCGTCGGTTTGCTTGAAACAGAGCAGTTATAAAAGCGGCTTTCGATGTGTTGGTGACTGTGATCCTGAATCCAGCAGTCAGATAGCAGGATAACTGCACTCAAATGTATTTTCTTGTTGGTCAAGCCAATAAAGTAAATTTCAGTGTCTTGCACAATATATTGAAATATATCGTTGTAGGCAAAGCATCATTGGAACCGGACTGAGCTAGTGCCCAAAATTACAAACGCCAGCCTATTGCCTACAGCTTACATAAAAAAAGTGGTTATACATTAATGCTAACATCAGAAGAGCTCTTACGATTACATTTGTGGAAATGCATTCGGCCAAATCAATTTTGAGTTCCACCAAAGAACGTCAGACTGTGTATTTCTGCATCTTCCTGTCTTGCACAATATATTGAAATATATCGTTGTAGGCAAAGCATCATTGGAACCGGACTGAGCTAGTGCCCAAAATTACAAACACCAGCCTATTGCCTACAGCTTACATAAAAAAAAAAGTGGTTATACATTAATGCTAACATCAGAAGAGCTCTTAAGATTACATTTGTGGAAATGCATTCGGCCAAATCAATTTTGAGTTCCACCAAAGAACGTCAGACTGTGTATTTCTGCATCTTCCTCTAGTGTTTAGATGATGAAACTGGATTGCATTTTTTTTTTTTTTTTAGATTATAGGATTTTATTTTGCTGGTAAATTTAACATTTGTGTTTTTGGAATGAAAAAATGAAAAATATCCTATTAAATATTCATGTTTGCTAATGCAATCAGTATGGGATCATTTGTTATTCTTTTATACAAATGCATTCCAACAGCAAACAGAGTGTCAGTTACTATAACATACTAGAATACAATACTGAATTAATGAAGTCTGTATATTCTATTTAGGAAGTCGATTGGGGAATCTTGGGTCTTCGATGGGGAAGGCCGCTAACAGTCTGTGTTGCACGTGGGATTAATTTTGCATAGCATTAATTGTTTCATCTTTGAATTTATAATAACATTGGAGACACTTCAAAAGGCATAGCAGCAAACAATGGAATTAAAAACCAAAACATGCACAGATCGGCATTAGACTGAATATAAACCGATAGCGTTTCTAATTAAAACACTTGCTAACAAACATGAGCGTTCGCATGTGTGCTGCTGCTGCTGCTGATGATCTTTAAATCGGCGACGCACCTGGAGGAATATCGAAGAGCATGTAAGGGGAAAGAAATGCATAACGTTTCTAATTAACCTAATTATTATTCTGTACAATTGATCTATCCTAGACAAAAGCTGGTTTGTTAAATATTAATGGGAGTTAAAAGCACAGACAGGAAGGATCCACAGAAGGTGGCTCTCATTAATGAAATACCCAAATCTCCCGAAAAAGACTATATTATTAGGCAAGGGATGGTCAGAAATTTATAAATTTGGAATGATTATCAGCCTTATTTTTTGATTATTTGATATGAATAATATATCAAGCCCTGCCTATTTTGACCTGGCAGCAAAAGCAGACCACTCTAAGATTTTCTTTTATTTTCTTTTATTTTATTCTTTTCTTTTCTTTTATTTCATTAAATGTTATTCTATTCTATTCTATTCTATTTTATTTTATTTTATTTTATTTTGACAAAACATAAATATCAGCCATTTTGATCACTTATGTATTCCTGAACCTTTGGTGTTTGGTTTTAAAAAAGCTTCACTTTATTATTTCAATAGTCCACTTTAGACACTCTACTAACTATTAGGCAAGGGATGGTCAGAAATGAATAAATTTGGAATGATTATCATCCTTATTTTCTTATTCTTTGATATGAATAATATATCAATATGTTGACCTGGCAGCAAAAGCAGACCACTCTAAGATTATTTTATTTTATTTTATTTTATTTTATTTTATTTTATTTTATTTTATTTTATTATTTTATTTTTATTTTATTTTATTATTTTATTTTATTTTATTTTATTTTATTTTATTTTATTTTATTTTTTATATTTATTTATTTATTTATTTATTCATTCATTTGTTTTTGACAAAACATAAATATCAGCCATTTTTATCACTTATGTATTCCAGAACCTTTGGTGTTTGGTTTTAAAAAAGCTACACTTTAATATTTCAATAGTCCACTTTAGACACTCTACTAACTATACGTAACTCTCATTAATGTGCAACTAAATGTCAACTAACTCTCATTACTATCAAAATAAGGTGTTACCTTCAGAAAAAAAAAATGGAGAAAAGTAGACGTTTGGCCAGGTTAGTGCTAAACATATTTATATAATAATTTATTAGAGTGTGCAAGATGAACCTCAGCAAATTGTGGCTTGAAAAGAAGTCGACTACCCCTGAAAGTCATTGTTTGATATGCACACTTAGTAGAATGAAATATTTCCAGCTCATTTGCCATTCACTTTACCTTAAACTCTTGCGAGATGAACTCTTGTTAGGCGAAGCCCTTCTTTGGTCATCGGCAGCCAAAGGTCTGTCCATGCTTTTGAGTTTTCTTTTATTCCAGTCTTGTTTGAACATGAGAGAGGAATGTCTGATCTTGCTGCAGAGCGACGTGATGGATTTACCCATCATAACCTCACAAGGAGCATGTATAAATCTGAGACGTGTTCCAGTTGCTCTCTCTGCGCTGTGAATTTTGTCGCTATGCAATTCTTTTAGAGTAGCCGAGACAGCAACTTGATCTGTAGCACTTTAATTATTCTGTCTTCTCCTCCTCTGGGGAGATGTGGCTGGTTACCTCCTGTCACTATGCATATAAAGCATTAGCTTTGGTGTGAGATGTAAGTGTAAAGGTTACAAAGTCCTTGGGGTGCAGGGAAGCATTTGTTGCACTGAACTTCTGATGGATCAGAGCTAATGGAGCAATGACCATGAGCAGGATATTGCTTTACTACAATACTTCAATAAGAGGTTCATATCTGAATATCTTATATTTTAGACACAATTTTTAATTGTCTTTTATTTATTTATTTTTTTTATTTTTTTATTTCAACAAAAAGAGCACAGCAGCTGCAGCACAGACAGACAGTAGTGTTTTTTTTATCTTGAATGATTCAGTGTTTTAAGCAAATCGGTTGAGTAAATGATTCAATGCCTCATTTATAAAGGCAGTCTAAAAAAATCACCATTTTAGAAGAAATGGGTTAAGTAAATGAATCCAAAGACTTAATTTTAAAGAGAGTCATTTATTGCCACCTACCGCTGTAGCGATGTAACCTGCAGTGAGACCTTAACTACAGTAGACACCATTTGTGATTAGATTTTTTAAAGCTAGAGCCGGTTACCAACCCAACAATAACCAATAAGCACCGATAAAAGGCATCCAGCGGTGGGAAAGCCTATTGACGACAGCTCCAGAAATAAACTCACTGTCAGTGTGAACAGCATTATCAGGGAAAATCTCTGAAAGACATCTCTGGGGGAAAATACATAAATAAATAAATAAAATTTCTGTTTTAAATCTTATTTTAAGTTCAGATTGAAATGTTAATTTTTTTTTTTTTTTTTCTTTTTTTTTTTTTTTTTCTTTTTTTTTTTTTTTTTCTTTTTTTTTTTTTTTTTCTTTTTTTTTTTTTTTTTCTTTTTTTTTTTTTTTTTACTTGAGATTTTATTTTATTTTTATTTTTTTTTCAGAATAATGAAAATCTCCTTCGCCTTCCACGAACCATGGTAGCACAATTATTATTATTTAAAACAAAAGGGAACATTTAGAAGAATCTTTAAAAAGCAATTTCCAAATTATTAAAATGTGTATTTCCCAACACACAGTGCTTGAGTCCTGAACAGCAATGCCTAAAGCTTTGATCCGGCGTAGTCTCATTCCAAACGTCATTGGCAAAATTCGCCTCATAAATCAAATACTTAAGAGAAGGATAGATTTTTTCTCATGGGCAACTCACACACAGCAACACTGTCAGAATCAATCTTTGCTAATCACACAGATGTCTGAAACATGGGTTTCAATACTCATTGATACCAGATTTAACCGTACACGAAAATAGATTCATCCCAATGAAGTTTATTGTATCTTGCCATCAAGTTTTCTGGTAGAGCTGTAACCTCACTTCTGCAGGTGATGAGTCACGCGTGACACGCTTCACACCACGCTTCTGCTGGCTGTCAAGCCGAATGTGTCGGTCCATGACTCATACGGTAAAATGCCACGTCTGAAGATAATGAAATTAGTTTCGCATTTCTCAACATACTGTGAAAACCTAAGGAAATTTAAAGGAATAGTTCACTCAAAATTTAAAATTGGGCTAAAAAATGTGCTCACCCTCAGTCCATCCAAGATGTAGATGAGTTTGTTTCGTCATCAGATTTGCAGAAATGTATTGTATGTATTGAAATGTATTTGCAAGAAACAAATCTATCATTAAGACGTTTTCACTGGATGAAGTGTTATTATGGATTATGGATATTTTAGCCAGAAGCAACGGTTTGAAGTTAAAAACGTCTTAATGCTGGATTTGTTTCAGCTTTTGTCTTCTCCAGATGTTAACTGATGGACTGGAGTGCTGTGGATTACTTGTGGATTATTGTGATGTTTTTATCAGCTGTTTGGACTCTCATTCTGACGGCACCCATTCACTGCAGGGCATCCATTGCTGCGACACTGATGCAATGCTACATTTCTCCAAATCTGATGGAGAAACAAACTCATCCTAATCTTGAATGGTCTGAGGGTGAGCACATTTACAGCACATTTTCATTTTTGGGTGAACTATTCCTGTAACTTAAACAGTATATGAAAAATATCATTACAGCACAAAAGAGTCTAATTTCCTCGGTTTAAGATGCAATACATCCTATAAGTCAGTCCTGAATGCGTGCTACATTTACAAGTGTAATTTTAAGGTGAACTATTCTTCTACCTCATATTTAATATTCCTAGACTAATGAACCTAAGCCAAGGTTACAGCTTTGGCTGTTTTTCCTTGAGTGACTTCAGCTTGATCAACCTTGAGAAACCCAGAAGCCACCTTGATTAATGGTTTTGATTTCATTGCAAGCACACATGGCAGACTCAGGTCTAACAGATAGGGTCAGCATTGCACGTTTCTCAGCTTTGAAACATTTCAGAACAAATTCGAGCCCTGGACGAACAGAAGACGTCCTTGTAAATCTCAGGTGAGCCAGAAACATGTCTGGAAGTAGCGTTATTGGCAGAATCTCAAGTGAGAGTAAATTTTATAGAGAAAACTACATTAAGGGCACCAGACAGCAACAGCTTTGGATCCAATCTGTGCATATAGACCTCAGATGCAGACCTAAGATCCAGCTGCTCCTCTGGAATATCAAGCCAAAGCACGACACAAAGCACAGTTTTCTGCTTTAAGGAAGATTTGATTTACCTCACAGCAAGGCAAATACACGCACTCCGCTTTTCCTGCTTCAGCGTTGAGCAGCAGAAGGGTAGGTGAGACCATTGCTTGTCATATATGTTTATTTAATGCATGTATCAGTTGATAATTAGAGAATGCTAATGAACTGCTTTCCTGGCATTTCTCATTTAAATACAGGCCAGGCCGTAAAAAGAAGAAAGAAAATGGGTAAATATGCAGCTCGGGAATAAGTTTTGGCAGATGACATTATGAGAATGTTTAACTGTGGCTTTGTCTCTTCTTTATCCTGCCTGCCGGGCAGATTTAAAGGTTTTGAATTAAAGGAGCATTAAAAGCAGAGATGCAAATCTGTTCATATGAAACCAATGCCTTCTGGGGAATTCATCCTAGCATTGTTCCGCACTCTATCTTATTATAAGTGACCCATCATAAGTTTTGGGTGAACTATTCCTGTAACTTAAACAGTATATGAAAAATATCATTACAGCACAAAAGAGTCTAATTTCCTCGGTTTAAGATGCAATACATCCTATAAGTCAGTCCTGAATGCGTGCTACATTTACAAGTGTAATTTTAAGGTGAACTATTCTTCTACCTCATATTTAATATTCCTAGACTAATGAACCTAAGCCAAGGTTACAGCTTTGGCTGTTTTTCCTTGAGTGACTTCAGCTTGATCAACCTTGAGAAACCCAGAAGCCACCTTGATTAATGGTTTTGATTTCATTGCAAGCACACATGGCAGACTCAGGTCTAACAGATAGGGTCAGCATTGCACGTTTCTCAGCTTTGAAACATTTCAGAACAAATTCGAGCCCTGGACGAACAGAAGACGTCCTTGTAAATCTCAGGTGAGCCAGAAACATGTCTGGAAGTAGCGTTATTGGCAGAATCTCAAGTGAGAGTAAATTTTATAGAGAAAACTACATTAAGGGCACCAGACAGCAACAGCTTTGGATCCAATCTGTGCATATAGACCTCAGATGCAGACCTAAGATCCAGCTGCTCCTCTGGAATATCAAGCCAAAGCACGACACAAAGCACAGTTTTCTGCTTTAAGGAAGATTTGATTTACCTCACAGCAAGGCAAATACACGCACTCCGCTTTTCCTGCTTCAGCGTTGAGCAGCAGAAGGGTAGGTGAGACCATTGCTTGTCATATATGTTTATTTAATGCATGTATCAGTTGATAATTAGAGAATGCTAATGAACTGCTTTCCTGGCATTTCTCATTTAAATACAGGCCAGGCCGTAAAAAGAAGAAAGAAAATGGGTAAATATGCAGCTCGGGAATAAGTTTTGGCAGATGACATTATGAGAATGTTTAACTGTGGCTTTGTCTCTTCTTTATCCTGCCTGCCGGGCAGATTTAAAGGTTTTGAATTAAAGGAGCATTAAAAGCAGAGATGCAAATCTGTTCATATGAAACCAATGCCTTCTGGGGAATTCATCCTAGCATTGTTCAGCACTCTATCTTATTATAAGTGATCCATTATAAGCAGATAGAGAAAGGTTCATAAACCTGGTGCACATTATCGCATGTGCTCGATAAACTGATCCCTTCTTAGTTATTTTACTACGAGGATTGCTGAAATTCACTCTGCATAATAGCCTGCCATCATGTGCGGCGGTGTTGTCGTGATTAATTGCTCACAGCTAGGCTTCTATGTAGAAGATTATTCAGTGGAGTGTGCTCTTTGTGATCGTTCGACCGCCGAAGCGCCCTTCGAGCGTCTCCGTGACCGCTGCGAATAACCTCGCTGATTATCTTCCACTCCGCTGACCTCCATTAGGACGGGGTTCACGCTCACTCCTGTGGGAGACCCGAGGCGATTGATTCGGGCCTGACGGACGGCAGGACTGGCTTGCGTGTTGCCGGCTGTGATGTTATACTCGCATAGTCATCGTAAAGCAAAGCATAAACGTGATGTTAGGTCAGCATTTCTGTGCAGCAGCAGGTGAAGACGCACATACAGACTCGTGGGTGGCTTTGTAGCTTACAGTGACTTTGCTGGAGGATGAGCGGGCGATCTGGGTGAATATATTGTGCTGAGTGTGTATATCAGCACTCTGTGTGCTGAGACTCTCCGTAGATCAGGACTCTTGATCTTTTGCACAAAACAGATTTAGACTGCTGCATGCACCCTTCAAAATAAAGGTTGCAAAAAGGGGATTTCGCAGCGATTTTGGGCCCCCCAGGGAACCTTTCAGTGAACAGTGAACCATTTTTGTTAGTGTGAAGAACATTTTAAACTCATCTAAAAAAAATTTTCCACTATAAAGAAACGTTTGTGCAATGAAAAGTTTCTTTGGATGTTAAAGGTTCTTCATGGAGTCATCGATGCCAACAAAGAAGACTGAAAGCAGTAAATCAATTAAAATAAATTTGACTATATAATTAACTTCATTATTATATCTGTTAGTGATCATGATATATTGGTGCCATATTGGAAATCAGCTGATATTACAGTTGTTTCATTCATCAGTGTCTGTCTATATTGGATATTTGTAATGCTAGCATGCTCATTTAGCCTATTTTTACATGATCAGTACATTATATAAAAAAACAATGTTACTGTACATATGTAATCTATCTCAAAATGAGTTTTTTGTGCTGTACATTTTAATGTTGAGATTGCTAAATTCATAATGGTTGATTTCACTTTCTAGGCTTTTTTTTTTATTAGAAAGGACAAAATTTTAATATTGCACTGAATATTTAGCATTTGCAATAAAACATCTATTTAATATGGTATAGAATTTTAATATCAGCCATTTATTGGTTAAGTACAACATGCAAATAATTATAGGCATATCATATTAGGCCAAAATCTTAATATCACTGCATCCCTAGTATATTTTAAATAAAATTTAATAAAATTTACTTCTAAAAAGAAACTCCATGTCTAAAATGTTGTTGGTGATTTGGGCATCTCTAAATTTCTATCAGGGTTGAATACAAATTATGATAATTCATAAGGCATCACACACACAAATCACCCTGAAGTCACAATTTTTATATAATTTATTTTTAAATAAATTAAAAATAATTAAAATAGTTTTTTTTAATTAAAATAGACCAAAAGTATCCCCAAAAAATCTGTCACAATTTTATCAAGATACTGTAGATAAATCCCTTGGCAGTAAGCTGAATAATGGCAACAAAAAAATAATAATAATAATTTAAAAAGTTTTTATTAAGTTTTTATAAAAGTTATTATCAGTCTATATAATTTTACTTTTTTTTTTTTTTTTTTTTTTTTTACGATCGTTTCGCTAAATAAGCCCCTGACATGGGGGTGAGTAAATTATCAGGAAATTTGTATATATTTGTGCATATGTGTGTGTATTGATCAGTCATTAGTTTTCAAGCAATATCCAAGATAAATACTGGTTCAAATGTCTGGACATTTAATATTGTTTTTATGCAAGTTTCTGTGATCTCAGCAATGAAACCTTTAAGATCACAGTGCTATATTTTAATAATAATGCCTTCTAATCCACCTCAGACCCACCACATCTCTCTGTTTGTCCCTCTTCTTCAGTAAAATCAGAAATAGATACATATAGTGAGCAGTAAACCTATTTCTAGCAACTGGACCAATGCCCAGTTTGAATGCATAAATATATATATATATATATATATATGTCCATGTCCGCCCATTGCAGTTTCTGTTCTCTGAGTCGTGAGATAACGGTTTAATTAAAGCCTGCTCTGGATCTGAATCCACCCCCACCAGCCACCCAGAACCAGCAGGTGTTTCCTCCTCCTTCAGAGCATGTTGAGCTCTCCAGAATCATCTCTCCACCATCTGCAGCTCTGATCTACAATAGCAGAAGATTTCCAGCGAGATGAGCTCCTTTATGCAAACCTGAACACAGATCTGTATGACAACAGTAATCAAACCGACTCATCATTTTAATCGAAATATAAGGCCATTTGTTTGTGCGTTGATCGCTTGAACTTGTGATTAACACGTGTATTATATCCTGTCAAAAACAACGATTATAATGTACTCCAAGTGTGGTAATGTCACGATTGATTGCTGTTGATGCCACATGCCCTTCAGGAGAAATGACAGAAGTATCAGTATAAGGGTTTGGATGAAGGGTTTTACAGTCCCTCGGCACAGATTAAAAGGAGAAATGGTGAACAGAATGAACTCTTGGTTCAGTTTCATGCCCTTAACCACATTGTGAAAAATGAGCTGATTGTAGAAGTTAAAAAATGAAGGCAGCTGTCTGCAGTTGGATTCATTTACATAATTACTTTTAAAACTGGCAAACGATGTAAAGTTATTAATTATTTGTATATGATTAGAATTGTTAATTATTCATGTCTAAGTGCATTCTGGGTAAAAGGGGAATGAGTCTGAAACAAAAAGCCATTATTTTTATGGCAGAAAAAAAAATCCATCTTATCTGCTATGATTGCTGACTTATTTAAAACGCCTAGTAAAAAATACAAAAATATGTTTTTAAAAGTTGTTTAATAGTATAGTGTAATAAAATAGCTGTTTTGAGATGCATCTTACGTTCATGAAAATAATACCAGGGTTGCTATACTGTAGCACCATAAAACCAGAACATTTTTGATATTTGAAGTAAAGTAAAAATGAACTCAAATAAAATAACATATTTAAAATTTCAGCTAGTTGCCTAAACAACATTTTATTTAAATTTAGTTTAACTTGAAGTAGTATAATAACTAAAATTATACTCAAATAAAAATGAATAAAAACAATAGAAAAAAAACTATAATTAATAATAAAAACTATAATAAAAACTAATAACTGTAAAATAAGTATGGAAATGAACAGTATTAATTGGAAATCAGTCAGTGGTTTTCTTAAAGGGGTCATATGATGCTGCTAAAAAGAACATTATTTTGTGTATTTGGTGTAATGAAATGTGTTTATGCGGTTTAAAGTTAAAAAAACACATTATTTTCCACATACTGTACATTATTGTTTCTCCTCTATGCCCCGCCTTTCTGAAACGCGTCGATTTTTACAAAGCTCATCAGTCTGAAAAGCGAGGTGTGCTGTGATGATCATCCTTCACAGTTTGTTCAGGTATGAAGTGAAAATCGTATTACCTTCGTTTTCAATCTGGCACTGATAGATGATTGAAAGCATGCATGTGTGAACGCACTCACACACAAAAAACAGACCAGCGTTTAATCTCATCTGAGACACGGAGTAAATCAACACACAGTCAGAATACGGCCTCCTCTCAAAGTCCTGGCAGATGTGCATGCTTTCACTGCTAGCCAGATTCAGCTGAGGACATGTTTAGGCTGCGCTCCAAATGCCTTCACACCAAACAGCAGAAAATCCTTTTTTCCAAATGTCGAAATGACTATAAGATGACTTCCTGCCTCCCAGCAGTCACCTGCCTCACATCATATCCAAAGAACAAAATAATCATATTTATTTATGAAAAAAAACGAAGATGTGCTACATCAGAATATCCTGAATCATTGCAAAGTATTTTTTTAAGGTAAGCCAGTTCTCTTGGTGGCCATCAAGTGCAGCTATAAGTGGGGAAAGACTGAAATCTGAACAGTTTTCGATGTTTTCAATGACCTAGATTTTAAAAAAAAAGCTCTTTTGAAGTGGTAAATAAAGATTGTTGGAGTATGTTTTACAAGAAAATACTATTTCAGTCTTTCTATTTCAAAATTTAATGTTTAATGAAATGCGTTTAATGAAATCTAATCATTTGTGAAATTTACAAGCAGTTTGAATGAAAATTGTTTCAAATTAAATCCTTCACCAAAATTGTCTTTCAGTATTTCAAATCAGTAATTATAATCCGACTGTAATGTTTCATAAATTTAGCAAATTATGCAGTATTTTCAGACTGGATTTTATAAAACGGTAATTCTACTCAATTTTTTTTTCTTGTCATTCTGAGACATATAGTCATTCTTAATTTACATCAAATTATGATTAACGGAACATCAACATAAATTCAAATGTTTACAGATGTTGTTAAATGTTCAATTCACATGATCATGCTCTTTTAAAAATCTAGAGATTGTTTTAATAGCTAATGATTTTAATGCTAATGATTTTAAATGACCAATAGCTTATTTATTAATGTGAACATGAATAGTGTGTGAAGTCCTTAAAATATATATCAGATTGAACAACCAGTTTAATGACATCTGTAAGCATTCAAATGCACATTAATAAATAAGCTGTTAATCGGCATATAACATTTGTGAATTTTTCTCAGAATTGTTAGTTTATATCTTGTGCTTCTGACTTTTTTCTCACAATTCTGAAAAAAAGTTATGAAATAATCCTTTAGATTATGAGATAAACAAGCTTCCATACACCTAATGCAAACTCTATTGAAATAGTAACTGGCTCTTTTAACTGAGCAACAGGACTTCACTTCCACTCAACACTCTTCCATTCACAGCAGAAAGAGGACTGTGCATATTTCTATATATTGTGCAAATCTAATGACTTTGATCACTATGACCTCAGAGAGGAGTTTGTGGTGCACTGCAGCACACAGACAGATGGCAGTGGATGCGATCGCTTACCGAGGGATCAATCCATTGGCCTTCTGGGTAGCGTCCCACTTCTCTGATCCCTGGCCCACCCTTCAACTTCAACTCTTTTCTGTTCATGAATATTCCTGTTTGATTTCCACCCATCTTCAGATATCTTTATGGAAGCGTAACGGTGCAGCCCATTTAATTGTTGCTCTTCTAAATTAAGGAATAACACTGATCCTTCAAGACCGGTAGTGTCTTTTTCGTCCACCTCATGTTCCCTCACGTCCCAATGTGGCACCAGCGGGAAAGGTTGGAACTCAAAGGCGTTTCACATCATACCGAAGCAGGATGTATTTCGGCGAAATGGATTTGAGAGCAGTTGCATTGGAGTTCATCTGCTTGGGTACATTTTCAACCGCTTCCACGAAAGTGATTCAGTAATGTGATTCCCCAGACTGAAATAGACTTATATTTGAAATCTTCTCTCTTTTCATTCATAGGATTATCTGTTGCTCTGACTCCAGGTGAATCTATTGCTGAAGATCATGCTGTTCCTGACTCTCTCTCGGCCGCTGCAGATCTCAGAGGCGTTTAAAGCTAGTCCCTGCGCTCACACTCCACCGCAGCTTTAGGGCCACTCAGGCTTTGAGGACCATCCTCTTTTTTAAAATGATTTTTTTGTGTGCTTTCTAACAAGAGGTCAGGTTGAGATTCACAGTTCAGAGTTACTTTTGGTTTATAAAGTTTACGGACTCTTTAAAAGTTTCTTACATGCTCAGCTCCTTTACGCTTCATCTGTCCTGCCAGCTTTTTAAAATGGTTTATAGGGGCTTCCCTGTAAGCTATAGAAGAGCTATACTTATCTAACTCTCAAGCTCGTGCTGTTTTTAAAAAGAAGGGAGAAGTGACTGGCTGTTAAAGTGTCAGTCTGATACCCCCCACAGCCTCTGAAGATAAGGAACGCTCTGTCTTCCAGCCTGCTGATGCTTCTAACCATGCTTTTGCAGCCGTGTGTGAGGGCACATCTGAGAAAAAAGATGAAAAAAGTAGAAATGTTCTTTTTCTTTCAGTCCAGTGGCATCAGTGGCGTTAATGCTCCGTTTCTTTTATTTTCAGAGGTGACACTCTGATTTGCAAGAGACTTCGAGACAATGTCTTCAAAAGTGCATGGCGTATTCATTTTACTTCATTTAAATAAATTAAATATCTTAATTATATATATGCTCAGGACAGTTGACGGGCCACTGCTGTACGTCGTCACGAAAGCTTGGCATTTGCACGTGTTTTTAAACCTTGCCAATTGAAACATTCAAGAGATTTCAAAGCATTCAAGCACAAGAAGACACGAAAGAACTCAATTGAGAGAGCTGCGTCTCAGACAGCACACAAACACCCAATTGAGTTCTCTTTTGCATCTTCTTGCGCTTGAACGAACAAATACACCTCGCCAATTTAAACATTCAAGCACAAAATGACACGAAAGTGCTTAATTCAACACCCGCTCGCTGTTTTCTGAGCGAGTTTTGCATCTTCTTGCGCTTGAATGGACCACTTCTCTGATCCCTGGCCCACCCTTCAACTTCAACTCTTTTCTGTTCATGAATATTCCTGTTTGATTTCCACCCATCTTCAGATATCTTTATGGAAGCGTAACGGTGCAGCCCATTTAATTGTTGCTCTTCTAAATTAAGGAATAACACTGATCCTTCAAGACCGGTAGTGTCTTTTTCGTCCACCTCATGTTCCCTCACGTCCCAATGTGGCACCAGCGGGAAAGGTTGGAACTCAAAGGCGTTTCACATCATACCGAAGCAGGATGTATTTCGGCGAAATGGATTTGAGAGCAGTTGCATTGGAGTTCATCTGCTTGGGTACATTTTCAACCGCTTCCACGAAAGTGATTCAGTAATGTGATTCCCCAGACTGAAATAGACTTATATTTGAAATCTTCTCTCTTTTCATTCATAGGATTATCTGTTGCTCTGACTCCAGGTGAATCTATTGCTGAAGATCATGCTGTTCCTGACTCTCTCTCGGCCGCTGCAGATCTCAGAGGCGTTTAAAGCTAGTCCCTGCGCTCACACTCCACCGCAGCTTTAGGGCCACTCAGGCTTTGAGGACCATCCTCTTTTTTAAAATGATTTTTTTGTGTGCTTTCTAACAAGAGGTCAGGTTGAGATTCACAGTTCAGAGTTACTTTTGGTTTATAAAGTTTACGGACTCTTTAAAAGTTTCTTACATGCTCAGCTCCTTTACGCTTCATCTGTCCTGCCAGCTTTTTAAAATGGTTTATAGGGGCTTCCCTGTAAGCTATAGAAGAGCTATACTTATCTAACTCTCAAGCTCGTGCTGTTTTTAAAAAGAAGGGAGAAGTGACTGGCTGTTAAAGTGTCAGTCTGATACCCCCCACAGCCTCTGAAGATAAGGAACGCTCTGTCTTCCAGCCTGCTGATGCTTCTAACCATGCTTTTGCAGCCGTGTGTGAGGGCACATCTGAGAAAAAAGATGAAAAAAGTAGAAATGTTCTTTTTCTTTCAGTCCAGTGGCATCAGTGGCGTTAATGCTCCGTTTCTTTTATTTTCAGAGGTGACACTCTGATTTGCAAGAGACTTCGAGACAATGTCTTCAAAAGTGCATGGCGTATTCATTTTACTTCATTTAAATAAATTAAATATCTTAATTATATATATGCTCAGGACAGTTGACGGGCCACTGCTGTACGTCGTCACGAAAGCTTGGCATTTGCACGTGTTTTTAAACCTTGCCAATTGAAACATTCAAGAGATTTCAAAGCATTCAAGCACAAGAAGACACGAAAGAACTCAATTGAGAGAGCTGCGTCTCAGACAGCACACAAACACCCAATTGAGTTCTCTTTTGCATCTTCTTGCGCTTGAACGAACAAATACACCTCGCCAATTTAAACATTCAAGCACAAAATGACACGAAAGTGCTTAATTCAACACCCGCTCGCTGTTTTCTGAGCGAGTTTTGCATCTTCTTGCGCTTGAATGGACAAATACATATAAAATTATGTTGAAATACATCTTGGTGAGTATCCTCAAAAAACTGTTGGTTATGTCTTTAGCCTTCTACACACTGCACGCTTTTAGCAATCCTATAAGATCACTGCAAATCACACTGTGTGACATGCATCTGATGAACTTGGGTACGACATGCATGCAGACTGAACGATGATGACACCTGGTGACTCGTAGGCTACGCCGCACGTTACTATAGAAGAATAAATCGTCATCAGCAAGCGCTAGTAGTAAACAAAAAGAGCATTAAGAATCACACTTTGGCAGTTGTAGTTTTTATGTGTGATGAAAAAAAGTGGAAGTGGTGAAAGAGGAAGGGATTCTGAGAGTTTGAGGTAAGCAGTTTTAAGTTTTAGCACTGTGTTGCGTTGATTTCATGTCGCATTTTTAATGGCTGGTCAGTAAACGTGGGTCGTAGCACAAACACACTGTGCGATGATCATGCTGAATTTCTGACACTGTCAGAAAATGATCGTTGGCTATCTTTGATCGCAAGACTGTGACAACAGCCATCTTTGAACCTCTCTCACCGTACGACATAGGACCACCAATTAGGAGCCACGGTCTAAGAAATTGCCACGATTGTTCCACAAAAAAAATCGGATGTGTGTCATTATATTGGATCCATGCATTGTGTCTTAAAGTGGCCGCACCTAATTTACCAGCTGCTGTCGGTGTCCTTAATGTTAATCCAAGAAGAAACAAGAGAGAGAAAATCACTCACTGCTCTTGACTGAATTACTTTTGTAGTTTTAACAAGAATTAACCTATATTTAATTTATACAACAGTAATTATACTATTTTTTTTTCTTGTCATTCTGAGACTATATATATATATATATATATATATATATAGTCATTCTTAATTTACATCAAATGACGATTAACGGAACATCAACATAAATTCAAATGTTGTTAAATGTTCAATTCATGTGATCATGCTCTTTTAAAAATCTACAGATTGTTTTAATAGCTAATGATTTTAATGCTAGTGATTTTAAATGACCAACAGCTTATTTATTAATGTGAATATGAATCGTGTGTGAAGTCCTTAATATATATATCAGATTGAACAACCAGTTTAATGACATCTGTAAGCATTCAAATGCACATTAATAAATAAGCTGTTAATCAGTGTATAACATTTGTGAATTTTTCTCAGAATTGTAAGTTTATATCTTGTGATTCTGACTTTTTTCTGACAATTCTGAAAAAAAGTTATAAAATAATCCTTTAGATTATGAGATAAACAAGCTTCCATACACTTAATGCACACATACGAACTCTACTGAAACAGTAACTGGCTCTTTTAACTGAGCAACAGGACTTCACTTCCACTCAACACTCTTCCATTCACAGCAGAAAGAGGACTGTGCATATTTCTATATATGGTGCGAATCTAATCGGATGCTAATCGTGAAAAAAATCGGATGTGTGTCATTATATTAGATCCATGCATTGTGTCTTAAAGTGACCGTGTCTAATTTACCAGCTGCTGTCGGTGTCCTTAATGCTAATCCAAGAGAAAACAAGAGAGAGAAAATCACTCACTGCTCTTGACTGAATTACTTTTGTAGTTTTAACAAGAATTAACCTATATTTAATTTATACAGTGAAGACTATGCAATGCATTTGATTATTCGGTTTCTGTACCTGAACACCTACAAACTTAAAAAAAAAAAAAAAAAACTTAAATCATTGTTTACTTTGTATCTTTGTTCTATTTGTTTAATAGTTTATGCTATTTACATGATATCAAGCAGGGCCCACGGGTCCAACCTGCTGCAAACCCCAGCTACGGACCTGGACAATAGCATATTTTTTTCTTTTTTGGCATCTTTTATGAAACACTTATTATTATAACACCTATATTCTCTTTCGAAACCGCACGTATATACAAGTAAACCGCTGACTCTTCAGACACTGAGCTGAGAATCAGTCTGGACTGGATTTACTACACATATTTATTTGTTTGGCTGATATTGCTGAAGAGAAAACGACAGAAAAACAAAGGAAATGTTTCATTCTCCACTCACACCTCAACCATTATACAAAATGTTGCATGCTGAGTCCTCCTGCAGTCTCAGGTTATGTTTCTGAAACACAGTAACCCTGCTTAAAAAGATAGTTCACCCCAAAATCAAAGCTCTCATGATTTACTCACCCTCAGGTCATTCCACACCTGGATGACTTTCAGAAACACATTAGGAGAATTGTTGAATTATATTTTGGCTCCTGTGAAATGGAAGTGAAGCTGTCAAGCTTAAAAATGACAAAAATCAGATTAATGAATGAATCTTTTTTTAAATAGGATATTTTCACAAAACTAGTCTGAAATATTTGTTCAAGAATCAGACTGATCCTGTTTTCAAGTTCATCTCACATTGAAATATACGATCTGGTTGAACAATTCAGGAGAGGAATATTATTCAGGAATATTGACTAAAACTTAAGCATCTTATGGACTAACTTTATGACACTTTTATGCTGCCTTCAGCAACTTTATCGCTTTCAGTCAGCTGTTTACACATTTACTACTGCTACCGCCATTCATTTGATAAATATTTGAACATATGTACAGATAGGAGAGCGAGAGCTATAGACGGAGAAAGAGATGCAGCAGGGAGGCGAGGACATGCTGATATTGGCAGGGAGGAGAGGAGAGAACCAGATTCATTAACACTCTTAAATTTAGCCTGCAGTTTGACTGGAGGAAACTCATCGGTTCAACACCCACACCCCGCTTTGACGAGAAAACACCGGCAGAACCCGGAGAAAGGAGGCATTCTGTTTCTGCTCTGAGCGCAATTCAATTTGCAGCGCTTTGTCAAACATCTTAAGCAAATATGATTTGGGTGCGCATGATTTAGGCCGCTGCTGGGGAAATGGCACTCTTATCCCCGGTCTCAGATGCCATAATCTCATTATTGTCAGTTTGCCTTTCTAAATGGAGAGGGTTTTGTCTTAGTCAACCTCAGAGAACCTGCTTCTATAATTGTTGGTGGTGTCCGCCGAGGAAGGGAAGAGCTGAGAGAGAACAGATAGAGATAATACTCTCCCCACGGGCTCATAAGAAAGGCTGTCGAGCGTTATAGCACATGGTGTGAACACATATAATAGGACAAACAACAAATTGTGGCATGCTTTCACACTGGATAATGGTCACTCCCACGGTCAGGACAGCTGCGGCGCGCTCCAATCTGAGCAAAGAATGCGCTTTAAAGGGGTCATATGATGCGATTTCAAGTTTTCCTTTCTCTTTGGAGTGTTACAAGCTGATTGTGCATAGATAAGATCCCTGAAGTTGCAAAGAGACGAATAATATACGCTGTCCTCCTGTTAAAAATAGCTCAACATCACAAAAGGAAATACATTACTTGAGAAGTACGTCTGTAAGATAAGGCTTGTGTAAAACGAGTTTTTGCTTGTTTTAAGCATAAAGCTCATTAAAAAGTGTTTATGCTTAAAAAAAGAAACAGAATTTGCCAGCCAAAAATAAATAAATAAATAAATAAATAAATAAATAAATAAATAAATAAATAATAATAATAATAATAATAATAATAATAATAATAATAAACTTAAAAAATCTTAAACTTGTTTTTATTTATTTATGTTTTTAGTTTTATATTTTCTGTTTTCATTTTAATTTTGGTTAAAGTTTGAGAAATGTGTCTCAATAATAAGTAAATAATTAAACAATTAAATAAATGAACTCAACATATTTTATGCAATTAATCAACATTTTCTGTTTTCATTTTTATTTTAGTTAAAATTTCAGTAATTTGCCATTTTAATTTGTTATTGTTTTTAATATGTCTATATATATTTAATGTATTTTTTATTTTAGTTTTTGTTTTATTTTATTACATAAACTTAAACTGAAAAAAAAAACAGTTTTAAGCAGTTTTGTATTTTATTTTATTTCATTTTATTTCAAGTAAAAAAAATCTATATGTATGTATGTGGATAGATATATATTATGTACTGTACTGCACAGATAGATTTACATATTTCTCAAGTCTGTTTATCTGGAATATTTAAATATCTTTAATGGTTAAGACTTCTTGCTTAAAGCCCTGCAGCACAACTGAGGAACATGATGATGCTCGCAATTCAAGTAAATGTAGATGCTGTGTATAATTAAGAATCTGGGAATGCTGAAGAGTCTTATCTGAGGTTGTGATTTATGTTATATATTCTCAGCATCCGATTGGCTTGCCTTCATTCGTTTTTTTGCAAATACATACTCAAACATTCGAGAATGTCAGAAGTTCAGATCATTACATCCAGCGCCGCTGGTGAAGGGAAGAAAGATGGTGAATTTTGATTGGTCTGAACGGCGCGAGGGTCATGGATATGGAAATGAAATCCTCTTGAATCGCAGGATATGTTGTGCTGAAGTTAATAAGCGGTGTCAGGCGGCTCACATTTCAGGCTCTGTCAGGCTAATGAACCATCTGGCCCCGCGTCAGACCCTCAACTCCGAAGATAAAACAAGAGAAACTTTGTCTCGCGCGATTCCCTCGCCCGAGCGTGCGCAGAATCTCAAATGAGGACGTTTCCGGCGCCAGCGAGAGCTCAATGGATGCAGGTGGCCGGCCTAAAATGTGAATTTAGACACAATTCTTGTTTGCTTCACAAATGACGTTAGAGAGCATAAACGCCGGCTCTGTTCCAGACTCTTTTGTCGCTTTTTGTGTATAATTGGCATTTGCCGTCTGCAAAATGCTACGCTTTTGAAACATTTAGAGCAATATCTGAAAGACTTTGGACACAAACATAGAAACTGCAAATGCATTCTGGCCTCCGGTCACCCTCCCGGGAGGACAGTCGCAGACAGAATGAGACGGATAAAGATCTCATGATTTGTTAATGCGTTTTGGGGTCAAGGGAAGAGAAAAAGGCTCGTGCGAATGAGAGAGAGAGAGATTGCTATCGTTTCTCATTTAATCACTCTCTCTGCGGTGGTATGGGAAGAGGACACGGCACAGGTGGCCAAACTCCTGTTGAAATTTCCTATTCCCCACACAGACAGAAAGAAAAAGGGCCGAAACGAGACTATAGCTGTGCTAATACAACTGGAGAGCGTGTAACTCTGGATCTTGGGAATTGTGGTAAGATGGTAAAACAAGCACTGGCCTTTGTTCAGGTTACTGGTCACTCACAGAGAGTGCTGTTTCCATTCAGGCTATTGTTTGTGATGGGAACAGCTCATAATGTACACGATTTGGATATGCGCTTTTTAGCTCTTCCATTGAGGAGCCATTAGCATGCATTTGACTGTTTAGCATATTCTATTGAGCTGTTCTGCTTTGGTTTTGTCAGAGTTTTTTTTTTTGTTTGTTTTATTGCAAGTGCATTTGAAATATCAGTAACACTTTAGAATAAGGTTTGATTCATTAGTATTAGTTAATGCTGAAGTGTCACACGCATCATGCCCACTTCCAAAATAAAAAATAAATTGGGAATAATTAGGATTTTAGGAATTTATTCTGCTCACCAAGGCTTCATTTATTTGACCAAAACTAGAGTGAAAATTGTAAAATATTATTACAATTTACAACAGCTGTTTTCTATGTGAATATATATTAAACTGTAATTTATTTCTGTGATGCGCAGCTGAATTTTCAGCATCATTACTCCAGTCTTCAGTGTCACATGATCTTCAGAAATCATTCTAATATGCTGATTTGCTGCTCGAGAAACATTTCTGATTATTATCAATGTTGAAAACAGAAAAGGGCCGAAACGAGACTATAGCTGTGCTAATACAACTGGAGAGCGTGTAACTCTGGATCTTGGGAATTGTGGTAAGATGGTAAAACAAGCACTGGCCTTTGTTCAGGTTACTGGTCACTCACAGAGAGTGCTGTTTCCATTCAGGCTATTGTTTGTGATGGGAACAGCTCATAATGTACACGATTTGGATATGCGCTTTTTAGCTCTTCCATTGAGGAGCCATTAGCATGCATTTGACTGTTTAGCATATTCTATTGAGCTGTTCTGCTTTGGTTTTGTCAGAGTTTTTTTTTTTGTTTGTTTTATTGCAAGTGCATTTGAAATATCAGTAACACTTTAGAATAAGGTTTGATTCATTAGTATTAGTTAATGCTGAAGTGTCACAAGCATCATGCCCACTTCCAAAATAAAAAATAAATTGGGAATAATTAGGATTTTAGGAATTCATTCTGCTCACCAAGGCTTCATTTATTTGACCAAAACTAGAGTAAAAATTTTAAAATATTATTACAATTTACAACAGCTGTTTTCTATGTGAATATCTGTTAAACTGTAATGTATTTCTGTGATGCGCAGCTGTATTTTCAGCATCATTACTCCAGTCTTCAGTGTCACATGATCTTCAGAAATCATTCTAATATGCTGATTTGCTGCTCGAGAAACATTTCTGATTATTATCAATGTTGGAAGCAGTTGTGCTGCACAATATTTTTTTGGAAACTCTGATTATTTTTCAGGATTCTTTGATAAATATAAAGTTCACAAACAACATTTTTTTGAAACAGAATCATTGTAAATGTCTTCTCTGTCACATTTGATCAATTTAGTGTGTCCATGCTGAATAACAGTATTTCTTTCTAAAAAAAAAAAAAATTAAATTACTTACCTCAAACTTTATAATGGCTGAAAATTCAGCTTTGCCATTACAGGAAAAAATTACATTGTAAAATAAATTAAAATAGAAAACAGTATAATATTATTTAATGTATAATTACAGAATGAACATTATATTATATGTTTCACAATATTACTGTTTTTACTGCATTTATGATTTTTTTTTTTAAATGCAGCCTTGGTGAGCATTAAGAGAGATTTCTTTAAAAAACATAAAAATAATTAAATTTTCCCAATACTTTGTAGCGCATATGTTTTAGTGTATACATTTATCTTTAACGTTCCACAATTACTGTAGATACAAAATTAATAGTGCACCAAAATCATCGCCTTTTGGTGAATTTGGCCATTTTGAAGCCAAAATATGTTATTTAGCTTATGTGATTCATGCAG
Source organism: Sinocyclocheilus rhinocerous (assembly GCF_001515625.1). Classification (NCBI taxonomy): domain Eukaryota; kingdom Metazoa; phylum Chordata; class Actinopteri; order Cypriniformes; family Cyprinidae; genus Sinocyclocheilus; species Sinocyclocheilus rhinocerous. Next base: position 571,903 of record NW_015658509.1, read on the forward strand.
TGCAGAACCAAAGAGTTTCTGCATGTGGTTGGTTCCATCCAACATTTTACAAAATATTAAGATGTTAATTAAGTATCAGACTTTTGTGAAATTGTTGCATGCAGGAATCTGTCACAAAAAAAAAAAAATGCAATTTAGCCTTATGGTGTCCAATGCTGATGGTTTAAAATCATTTCGTTTCTGTAAGCTACAGATTACATGGACAAACTGAATCTTCAGTCATTAATAACTCACTTCATGCGCAACCAAACCCGCATGCTGGTGTTTCTGGGAACAGAAAAGGAGAATTTAGAAGAATCTTCATACAGTACAACAACATTTCCAAGTAACCATGTCTGTCAAGCACCAAATCTAACAAAAAAAACACTACACCGTAAAAGCACTGTAAAAGCTGTCCATGCACTTGTGCTCTAGTTCTTCTGAAGTCATTTGATTTCTTGAGAAACCTGTTGTGTTCAATTCTGTTGTTTCTGGTAATGCTAGTGGTGCAGAAATGACACACTTTAACGATTAAGTCTTGAGGCCTGTCTAGTTTTAAATGCAGACTTTGGATGCAAGATTCAGTCTCTCTAAATCAGTCAGATGGTAACCTAGACAAACCTAATGTCAAGCGCACTGCAAACGAGGAGCCCCTGAGGTTGTGTTTGATCTTGCGCTTTGTCTGCTAGCCGTGACAAGGACAGCTTTCACGTCCTCCCCTGAAGCTCTGCAGTTTTTGACTTAACTAGCTCTACAGCCACAAACACGAGACGGGCACAGGTGTGAAGCCTCGGCACATCTGAGGTGACTTCACCTGTGAAACTAGTGCTGTGGGACCCTCACCTGTCCCGAGGGCTCTGTCCGGTCCGGTATGTGTGAGCTTTGAGGGAAACGATAATTGGAGAGATGGAGCGCTAAGTATTCAGAAATGTGTGGAAGATCGAAGCTGATGGAAGGAGACGAAAGTTTGGTGTAACTTTCCCCAATGCCGAATACCAAACTAACACCTGAGATGAGAAAAAAAAAGTTTCCAACAGTTTTAACCAAATATGTCAAGTTAATACCAGTTCAGTTCATTTTTTCTCCCATAAAAACTGATGTTATATATTAACAGAGGCGGACAAAGTACTCAACTCCATTACTTGAGTGAATGTACAGATACTGCTGGTCAAATATTACTCCATTACAAGTAAAAGTTGTAAAGACAGATTTTTACTTAAGTAAAAGTACAGAAGTACTTGCTTTTAAAAGTACTTAAGTACCAAAAGTAAATTTCCTTTTTTATGTCAATGCACATATTTTTT
>NW_015658509.1:573366-573919 GCF_001515625.1 Sinocyclocheilus rhinocerous
AGATGCACAACAGTTCTTCTGTGGCTTTATAGCTAATATTTTCACATACACAATTTAGCCACAATATTAATTTCTTATTATTGAATTGTTGTAAATAAATACCACATTTGGAACTGGTCAAACTGGTCAGAAAAATGCTGGGAAATCTCTTAATGTAGCCCTACAAGAGTGATTACTGATAAACTGTCTGAACTGTCTGAAGTCACGTTTTAGAGAAGAAAAAAATCACCCACTGACTTTCAAAGCTGCTACATAGTAACGACTTTCTACTTCGAGGACCTTGATAGAAATGTAGTGGAGTGAAAAGTACAATATTTGTCTTTCAAATGTAGTGAAGTTAAAGTCATAAGTTCCCAGAAAAAATAATACTCAAGTAAAGTACAGATACTCAAAAAGTGTACTTAAATACAATACTCAAGTAAATGTACTTAGTTACTGTCCGCCTCGGATTATTAGTAACTCAAACCCATTTTTGTAAACCTCTCTACCTAACCGTCGATCGCGCGCATCCGCCACGTTTGTAGTTTTTCTAACGCGTTTTATTCGTGTTTGT
>NW_015658509.1:576368-579472 GCF_001515625.1 Sinocyclocheilus rhinocerous
TTGTGTTTTATTAGGAGATGCACAACAGTTCTTCTGTGGCTTTATAGGTAATATTTTCACGTACACAATTTAGCAAAATCAGATAATATTGCGTCTAATGTATACCACAATATTAACTTCTTATTATTGAATTGTTGTAAATAAATACCACATTTGGAACTGGTCAGTGTTAAAAAAAAAATGCTGGGAAATCTCTTAATGTAGCCCTACAAGAGTGATTACTGATAAACTGTCTGAAAAAAAGATCACGTTTTAGAGAAGGAAAAATAACATGTCAAGTCAAGTCACCTTTATTTGTATAGCGCTTTAACCAATACTGATTGTGTCAATGCAGCTTTACAGTGTCAAACAGGAAAATAGATTGTCAATAATGCAAGAAGACAATAACAAAGTCATTTTTCCAGATAAAGTCAGTTCATTGGTGATTCAGTGATGTCATCATTCAGTTCAGCTCTCTTCCAATAGTGCAATCAGTCAAGCGTCCCCAACTAAGTCAAAGGCGACAGCGGCAAGGAACCAAAACTCCTTCGGTGACAGAAATGGAGAAAAAACCTTGGGAGAAACCAAGCTCAGTCGGGGGCCAGTTCTCCTCTGGCCAGACGAAACCAGCATGGCGTGGTTTAATTCCAGGCTGCAGCACAGGTCAGATTGTGCAGAGGACTCGTCTGGTTCTCGTGGTCTTGTGCCGATGGTCATCGAGGTGACGAGGTCTTCATAGGGGATCTGTCTCTGGGGCTCATCTAGTTGACATGCTCTCTGCTGACATTCAGGGCTGCAGAGGTCGTCTCTAGGTGCTCATCCACCATCTGGATATGGACTGGATCTGTATGGCTACAGTGACCTCGGAATAAGAATGAATGAGACTAATATTAGCGTAGATGCCATTCTTCTTCATAACGAGTACATCGGGTGTTATGGGGAGTGTTCTCGGTTCCGGCTGACCTAATTAATGCAGCCTAACAATCCTTTAATGGATTTGAATTATAGAAATGTGATAGTGTATTATATGTATGCCAGGATAAAGCGATGGGTCTTTAATCTAGATTTAAACTGACAATCTTTATTCCTGTTTGAAACCCTGTTTTCTTTATTAGTGCAGATCCGGTGACAGGCTGGATGGATGAGAGGCGTTCAGACGGAGCAAAGCAGTATCTCGTCGTCACTCGTCGCTCCTCGAGGGGTCAGAAGAGGAAAGAGAGTCGTTTTGTGTTTTCTAGACCAAGCTTTGATTTTCAGCTCTTGAGAGCCCTGGACTAGATCTGACTTGCTTAGACAACACTCCTGATAAACATTTTATGTCGTGAAAGTTCCTGCTGCAATTATTTGGACGGAGTATAATGGAGACAGAAGTGCATGCAAAGCTGGGCAAATATTCCTGAGGATCTGCAAATCTGGCAAGCCTTCTGGGTTAAATTAAACACAAACACAGCTTTTATGTCATGTCTTCCCCTTCATACAAAAAAAAGGAAAACCCTCACTCAATTTGAACACCAGCAGCTGTTCATTCTGATATTTACATATTCCATGCAAATAAATAAATAAATCAATAAATAACCCAAGCCGTCTGGCATCAAAATAATTGAAAATTCCTTGTCCTTTCAATAAAATGTGTCCCAAAGCTACTGGTAATTTTCAACCCAAATGCTCATCTCGTCTTTCTCCAGCGCTGCTCTCTTTACCCTTCGCTGGTGTAGATTTAGATAATCATGAAAGCAATATTCTCTGACTTTAAACCTGGTAGAAAAACACCATTAAATGTGTTTGGGAGGTTTCAAGATGGAGAGGAAAAAAAAAAACTTGATGTTCCCTGCAAAGCTCGACACTGTGATTAAACCCTGTCAAGTCTTAATTGATTTTTCCTTTAGAAGATACATTAAACCCAAAGGGCCACTGCATCGGGATAATCTACAGTGCTGATGGATCGGTTAATTGCTATAAGAGGGTGTGTTTAGATTTCTATATTATTTATAGCATATTTCTACATGCTAACAGCCGGATGCCAATGCATCTCTGACACTGAGTCTGTAATAATCTAATAGTCTAATGCATTGTCAATAAAAAATTTAAAAAAATCAGATGTGCACAATATAATTTATCATGCACTGAATCTTCTCATCTAAGGATCACTTGAAATAGCCATTATATGTCAAGACATCATGCTGTGAGCTAAATGCACATTTACTTTTCACATTTTAACAACATCGCATTGTGAGCTGCGTGTGTGTGTGTGTGTGTGTGTGTGTGTGTGCATCTCAAAGCTTACAGCACAGAGTATGGCTGCCATCAGCTGGCTAGAACAACAATCAACATTTCCCCCATTGGTCTCACAGCTGCTGGTCATTTTTGCATTTGTTTGTTGTTTATGTACTTGCATTTTGCAGATATAGCAGTTGTGTGCTGGTGAACATCTTCTTTGCTGAGACAAAAAAAACTTAAATGCAAAAAACTATTTAGCAGATTTCACAGTCAACATGTTACAAAAACAGCATTCTTCCATCTTAGAAACATTGCCAAGTTACGAAACATGTTACCTGTTTCTGATGCAGAAAAGTTAGTTCATGCATTCATGACCTCTAGACTGGACTATTGTAATGCACTGCTAGGTGGTTGTCCTGCATCTTCAATAAACAAGCTACAGGTAGTCCAAAATGCAGCGGCTAGAGTCCTTACCAGGTCAAGAAAATATGATCATATTACCCCAATTTTACAGTCTCTGCACTGGCTACCTATTAAGTTCCGTATCAGTTACAAAATATTATTACTTACATATAAGGCCCTTAATGGGTTAGCTCCAGCGTACCTAACTAGTCTTCTACCACGCTACAATCCATCACGCTCCCTAACGTCGCAAAACTCTGGACTTTTGGTAGTACCTAGGATAGCAAAGTCCACTAAAGGAGGTAGAGCTTTTTCGCATTTGGCTCCCAAACTCTGGAATAGCCTTCCTGATAACGTTCGGGGTTCAGACACACTCTCTCTGTTTAAATCTAGATTAAAGACACATCTCTTTGGCCAAGCATTCAAATAATGCATATCATAATCTTGTACTGCAGTTATATCTGATCAAATGCACATTATTATTCCTTAGCTTGGATTGAACAAAT
>NW_015658509.1:581097-585508 GCF_001515625.1 Sinocyclocheilus rhinocerous
CAAAGGCGACAGCGGCAAGGAACCAAAACTCCATCAGTGACAGAAATGGAGAAAAAACCTTGGGAGAAACCAAGCTCAGCCGGGGGCCAGTTCTCCTCTGGCCAGACGAAACCAGCATGGCGTGGTTTAATTCCAGGCTGCAGCACAGGTCAGATTGTGCAGAGGACTCGTCTGGTTCTCGTGGTCTTGTGCCGATGGTCATCGAGGTGACGAGGTCTTCATAGGGGATCTGTCTCTGGGGCTCATCTAGTTGACATGCTCTCTGCTGACATTCAGGGCTGCAGAGGTCGTCTCTAGGTGCTCATCCACCATCTGGATATGGACTGGATCTGTATGGCTACAGTGACCTCGGAATAAGAATGAATGAGACTAATATTAGCGTAGATGCCATTCTTCTTCATAACGAGTACATCGGGTGTTATGGGGAGTGTTCTCGGTTCCGGCTGACCTAATTAATGCAGCCTAACAATCCTTTAATGGATTTGAATTATAGAAATGTGATAGTGTATTATATGTATGCCAGGATAAAGCGATGGGTCTTTAATCTAGATTTAAACTGACAATCTTTATTCCTGTTTGAAACCCTGTTTTCTTTATTAGTGCAGATCCGGTGACAGGCTGGATGGATTAGAGGCGTTCAGACGGAGCAAAGCAGTATCTCGTCGTCACTCGTCGCTCCTCGAGGGGTCAGAAGAGGAAAGAGAGTCGTTTTGTGTTTTCTAGACCAAGCTTTGATTTTCAGCTCTTGAGAGCCCTGGACTAGATCTGACTTGCTTAGACAACACTCCTGATAAACATTTTATGTCGTGAAAGTTCCTGCTGCAATTATTTGGACGGAGTATAATGGAGACAGAAGTGCATGCAAAGCTGGGCAAATATTCCTGAGGATCTGCAAATCTGGCAAGCCTTCTGGGTTAAATTAAACACAAACACAGCTTTTATGTCATGTCTTCCCCTACATACAAAAAAAAGGAAAACCCTCACTCAATTTGAACACCAGCAGCTGTTCATTCTGATATTTACATATTCCATGCAAATAAATAAATAAATCAATAAATAACCCAAGCCGTCTGGCATCAAAATAATTGAAAATTCCTTGTCCTTTCAATAAAATGTGTCCCAAAGCTACTGGTAATTTTCAACCCAAATGCTCATCTCGTCTTTCTCCAGCGCTGCTCTCTTTACCCTTCGCTGGTGTAGATTTAGATAATCATGAAAGCAATATTCTCTGACTTTAAACCTGGTAGAAAAACACCATTAAATGTGTTTGGGAGGTTTCAAGATGGAGAGGAAAAAAAAAAACTTGATGTTCCCTGCAAAGCTCGACACTGTGATTAAACCCTGTCAAGTCTTAATTGATTTTTCCTTTAGAAGATACATTAAACCCAAAGGGCCACTGCATCGGGATAATCTACAGTGCTGATGGATCGGTTAATTGCTATAAGAGGGTGTGTTTAGATTTCTATATTATTTATAGCATATTTCTACATGCTAACAGCCGGATGCCAATGCATCTCTGACACTGAGTCTGTAATAATCTAATAGTCTAATGCATTGTCAATAAAAAATTTAAAAAAATCAGATGTGCACAATATAATTTATCATGCACTGAATCTTCTCATCTAAGGATCACTTGAAATAGCCATTATATGTCAAGACATCATGCTGTGAGCTAAATGCACATTTACTTTTCACATTTTAACAACATCGCATTGTGAGCTGCGTGTGTGTGTGTGTGTGTGTGTGTGTGTGTGTGTGCATCTCAAAGCTTACAGCACAGAGTATGGCTGCCATCAGCTGGCTAGAACAACAATCAACATTTCCCCCATTGGTCTCACAGCTGCTGGTCATTTTTGCATTTGTTTGTTGTTTATGTACTTGCATTTTGCAGATATAGCAGTTGTGTGCTGGTGAACATCTTCTTTGCTGAGACAAAAAAAACTTAAATGCAAAAAACTATTTAGCAGATTTCACAGTCAACATGTTACAAAAACAGCATTCTTCCATCTTAGAAACATTGCCAAGTTACGAAACATGTTACCTGTTTCTGATGCAGAAAAGTTAGTTCATGCATTCATGACCTCTAGACTGGACTATTGTAATGCACTGCTAGGTGGTTGTCCTGCATCTTCAATAAACAAGCTACAGGTGGTCCAAAATGCAGCGGCTAGAGTCCTTACCAGGTCAAGAAAATATGATCATATTACCCCAATTCTACAGTCTCTGCACTGGCTACCTATTAAGTTCCGTATCAGTTACAAAATATTATTACTTGCCTATAAGGCCCTTAATGGTTTAGCTCCTGCGTACCTAACTAGTCTTCTACCACGCTACAATCCATCACGCTCCCTAAGGTCGCAAAACTCTGGACTTTTGGTAGTACCTAAGATAGCAAAGCACACTAAAGGAGGTAGAGCTTTTTTTGGAATAGCCTTCCTGATAATGTTCGGGGTTCAGACACACTCTCTCTGTTTAAATCTAGATTAAACATGATCTTATACTTAATATCCTAATGATTTTTGGCATTAAAGAAAAATCTATAATTTTGACCCATACAATATATTGTTGGTTATTGCAACAAATATACCCCAGCGACTTAACACTGCTTTTGTGGTTCAGGGTCACATATGGTTTATTTCATGTTCCAGGTAATAAATAAAGTATGAATAATGCAGTGCTAATTGGCATTGCATTTATTACAGTTTAGAAGCGATTCTGCCTTATTCTGTGATAAAAATGGAAAAATAAATGGGTTTGTAGTATATAAACAAATCATAAAATATAAGAAAAATATTATAGAATATCAATTATTGGTTACTGTCCAGCAGTGTATTGATTGATTTCTTAGCCAGTTAAAAGTAAGAAATAAGAGAAAAATAAAACGTCAATTAAAAAAAAAAATAGTATTATTACATTTGACATTTCTGTCCTGCTCACTTCTGAAAAGATGGCTACATCCCTGAGCACATGAGAGTGAGGTTAAATCATTCCGCCTGGAGTGACACACACACACACACACACACACAACCAATGCCTGCCATTTGCATTTACACCAGAGCAGACGCCCGGGACTCGCGCAAACAACAAGTCAACTATCAAATGAAAACAAACATCCACTGCGCTGCAAACTCACATGCCTCTCATAGTGTCCACATGCATGTGTTGATGTGTGATGGCTGGTTGCACATGTGACTAATGTGGTTCTGCCTCACTTGAGACAGAAAAATAGATTTGTATCAGCTTACAGATTTGAGAATGCAAAATAATATCAGACCACATATCACAAGAACAATATCACAGACTGTATTATTACTCTGGTCTTTCTTGTATTTTTTCTTCCACACGGCATATATAGAACCTTATGCCATTAAATCACAACTTTTCAAGGTATATATATATATATTTGTTTCTTTTACTATTGTACTGAAAGAAAAATAAAACAACATTAAGACAATTACATTAAAAACAACACAATTGTTTACTTAATTCAATTGAATAAATATATTCGTACATAGCTATAAACACACATACATATACATATACAGTACAGCATTAAAACTACTAATATATAGTGAAGATAGATGTATTACTATTATTATTAGTAGTAGTATTATTAATATTATTATTATTATTATGATTATAAATAATAATCAATTAATTAATATAAATGTTTAAGCATTTTGCGAAAATTATAATTTTAATTATGTATTAATTCAATTATTAATTTAATTAATTGTTAAATTGAACACTCAAATTATTTATTAATTATTTAATCCACTTTTACTTTTTAAAATTAATACAATTTAAAATGTATTAAATTAAAACTAGTAGACTACTGGTAGAATAGAATGTTTGTTTGTTTGTTTGTTTGTTTGTTTGCATTTATTTATGCTTTATTTATGCATATATGCATTTTACCCCCTGACTTTTTTATATTTCTATATTTTCTCTATAACTATATATTTAGAATTAATGCAATATCATATCATTGTACAAATGGAAATAAAGAGCTTCACTTGTTTTATTTTTGGATTTTTATTGTTAATATGTTATTTATTGCTAGTAGACTACTGGTAGAATAGACTGTTTGTTTGTTTCTTTGTTTGTTTCTTTGCATTTATTTATGCTTTATTTATGCATATATGCATTTTACCCCCTGACTTTTTATATTTCTATAATTTCTCTATAACTATATATTTAGAATCAATGCAATATCATATCATTGTACAAGTGGAAATAAAGAGCTTCACTTGTTTTATTTTTTGGATTTTTATTGTTAATATATTATTTATTGAAGCACTATTTATTTACTAATTTATGCACTGATTCATGCATTTAATTCATTTATTCATTTACAGTAAATGCACAAATTTTGGTTTGATAGTCTGTGCATGACCTGATGTGTATATAT
>NW_015658509.1:585534-587713 GCF_001515625.1 Sinocyclocheilus rhinocerous
CTGTAAATAATTTACTGTAATTCTTACCACTTTTAAAGCAGGACTCTGAATATAATTTGAATCCATGTTCATCTCCTGTTAAATATGAAGGTGTCACCGACAGAAGCGCATGGTTCCGAGCAGCAGCCGGTGCGTCAGTGTTACTGGGGACGAATGATTCACATGAGCCTGCAAACTGCCCTGCATCTATCAGAATGATCTGAAACATCCAGAGGCGTCTCTTCAGAGCCGGAGAGAAGATACGGGGAAATGTCAGAGAACGTTGCTTTATAATAAGGTTTTGTGCAGCTGGAAGAGAAATAAAGACTGGCCCCGACAGCTCAGACCAGCAGGCCTGTTCCTGATGAATGTGTGACCTTTACAACCTGCTCTGACATTAGCTGTTGATTAGGACTTTTTTTGTGCTTCCGGCTTTTGTAAGATGTCACATATATCTGCTTCTTTGCATGACTCAAACATTCTGTCCACTTGTTTTAACTTTGATACGGACGTGGCATGGGACGCTGCAGATACAGTCACGAAATAATGAGGCTTGGTGTCATTTATGAGACACAACCGCCTTTGGGTGTTTCAATCATGTGGAAAGGTACCGAGAGGTAAAACTAAGATCAGAGAAATAAGAAAATCAATCCATCAAAATACATTCCCCTGACATAATGTTATTGTGCTGCATGTGTGAGAGAGGATGCTGAGAGCTGACAATATCTGACAAAAACACGTCTTGAGAGTCCAAAAGCATTCATTGTGTGATGAAGCCTATTAGAATTCCATTTTACAGTAATAAATGCACACTTTTTGGTTTGCACCTAATGTGATTTAATTAATACTTTTTTTGCATATTTTCGTCTTCTTCTATATGTGTTATATCTCTCAATCCCAGTATATCTTGCAGTAGTGTGAATCTGGGGTTCTGCAGATATCACAAAACCCGATGGCCCCCAGTTCACTTCATCTTGTTTTCGTTTCGTTGGGTCTTACTTTTTGCTTTTCCTCCACAGCTCGAGTCTGTAAAGCATGTGGGGTTCCTTCGACAAGCTGCAAGAGTGTGGATCATCTGCTGAGCTTCCTAAAACTCGAGAGCGAGTGACAGAAGGGGACAAAAGAGAGAGAAGGAGTAAGACACAATGGATAATAACAGCAGAAGAAGTGATGGAGATAAGAGAGAGAGAGAGAGAGAAAGAGAGCAAGGGAATTACAGAGAGAAAAGTGACGGGTGATAAAAATGAAAGAGGTGATGAAGAGAGAGAGAGAGATGTGAGAGGAAGGAATGGGGAGGGCTGTGGAGAGAAATGAGAGAGGAGCTGCTCTCGGTGTGGGATTGTGGGAAGGCCACAGGGACTCTGTTCATTAGAAAGGGAGTTGATGACTTGTTTACAGATGATCAGATGAGTTTGTTTGGAGCTGGTCTCTCGTCTGCCTGGAGGAGGTTCAGTTAAAGCGCCGCTCTTCATAGACAGTGGGAGTCCCTTTCAATCTCTCTGGACACATGCTAACAGGGTTTGACCTTCATTGGCCACAAAATGATTTCTGCTACAGCTGTGTGATGCAGTGGCGGTGAACAGACACCAGATGGCAGGAGTCCACTAGTGTTATATTGACCTTAGAAACGCACTGTCCTGCTAACAGAAGAGGAAAACAAACAGTAATAAACTCAGACCTGCAGCATTTAGAAAACGGCAGATTCTCCTGTTCAGTATTTTCTCTTATAATTACGCCATGCAAAAAATGTCAAGCAGTGTTCTTCATAAACTAGTGTAAACAACATTTTCTCTCTTTTTTTTTTTTTTTTTTTTGGAACTCATTTTAAATGGGGAAGATTTTTATTTTTTTTTGTCATATTAAATGGGGAAGATTTTTATTTTTTATTTTTTTACGGACAAATTAAACAAAAAAACTAAAAAATCTAAAAGTTTAGTAAAAGAAATGGTGAACAGTGATATTACCAGAAATATGGAATTTATTTATTTATTTATGTGTTTATTTGTTTGTTTATATATATATATATATATATATATATAACAGGGAAAGTTAAGTGAATTCAAAATAAATAGTTTGGCATTGGTCGAGCTCACAATTTTATATATTTACTTACTATTATTACATTATTTATTTATTGAATAACTCTTAAACATCATTTGAAACATGTACTTTAGTTTAAAAATGTATAGTATGGTCCAAA
>NW_015658509.1:587723-594711 GCF_001515625.1 Sinocyclocheilus rhinocerous
AAGTTAAATGAATGCACAATAATTTTTTTAACCTTTGTTTTTATAGGACTTTATACAATAGAGATTGTTTCAAAGCAGCTTCACGGCATTAAACAGGAGAGAAATTATGCAAACTTCAAAAATTAGGCAAATGCTGTAAAGCAGCTGCTGCAAGACAATTCAGTATGGACAGTATGGACTTGTCAGCATACATTCTAGTACACTTTCACAAAAATAAATGGCAATGATGCATCAGTAACAGTTCGGCCCACATTCAAGCCTCTTAACGTCATTGTGTTGTTTGGTGTTCGTGTTGTTCACAGTTTCCTGGAGCCTCACAGAAGAGCTCAGTCACCAAAAAACTGGGCCACCGTGTCACTTCCTCCAGACCACAGCCGTGCTTTTCTTCCTGTACCGCTGAACTCACTTCTTCCACTTACCCTGCTGAAGAAAGTGTGTCCATGTACTCTTCTGTCATCTTTGGCCCATTTATCCAGCGTTTTGCTTCATTATAACCTCCTTATCCGTGGCTGGCACACACTTCAGAGGAGCACGTAACCAGAGGCACGATGCCAGCTGGAGCACACGCATATAAATGCTGAACGCTCGGCTCTAATGTGCTGCTAATGAGTTTGCTCAAGGGTTAATGCTTTGTCTACACTAAAAGAATCTTCATTTGTTAGTCTTACCTTAGGAAGTGTGTGTGTGTGTGTGTGTGCGTGTGCGGTGTCTGCAATTTTGGGTCGATTCATTCATTTATATATGCATTTATTAATTTATTTATGCACTTTATTTAAATGTATTTTTATTATTTGAAAATAAACAGAAGTTTTAGCACTGGTGGACTTCATGCAGCTGAAGTGCATAACCTACAACCTGAAAACACTTGCTATGGCAAATGAAGTTACCTTTATTTTTATAGCACGTTATACACCCTTATTAATGCTGAACGCTCGGCTCTAATGTGCTGCTAATGAGTTTGCTCAAGGATTAATGCTTTGTCTACACTAAAAGAATCTCTTCATTTGTTAGTCTTACCTTAGGAAGTTTGCTTTGCGTTCTTTTAGGGTTTTCCTTAAGTCTGTGGATGTCGCTGCAATGCAATATGAATATTAGCATTTTTGTTTGCACTTTTGGGTCTGAAACTAATGACTTACATATAGATCTCTGCACATTAAACTGGGATAGACAGTATTTTAACACTGAAAAAAAATAAATAACTTCACCTTCAAGAAAGTCATATTTTCTCCCATTATTTCCCATGTGAAAAGAACAATAATTCTGCTGCCTTATAAAATCAAATACTCCTGGCGTGATCTCGGTGGATTCCTGGCCAAAGCGAGCGACTGCTTCTTCTCTGTCTGTCTGAGAGAGGCACATGCTGAGATACAGCCGTATGATCGTTTGAGCTACATTCACGTCTGCCAATGCTTGATATGAAACTCAAATGTACGCACAGTCATTTGTCTGTATGTGTGAGAGAGAATGGAGGATTCCTGACTTCATCAAACTCTTAAGTACCAAACTGAACATCAGAGTCTTTGAACATCACAAGTCTTTGGGGATAAAACAAGAACCAACTTTCTAGCAACGTTCCCTTAACATTTTCCTAACATCTGTACATTGTTTCTGTTTGGCTGTTATTTGGAAATCCAAAAATAACATTTGAGGAAAATACAATGGACACAAATGAGATAAATGCTGACATAAGAATAGACTGATCAAATTAACGTGAAGTTTTGATTGCAGACACTTTGAGATATTGAGATTTTTCTGAAACTGTAGAGGGGGCAGATGTGAGGGTTTGTTGTTGTTTTGGTTCCTGTATGCAAATCTGTGCATGTATTAAATTTCCATATATGAAATATATTGTCATGTGAAGTAAAAAGATATGATAAACCTATTAAAAATCTAAACAATTTCATATGTTAACACATATATCTAGCCCATACAAATATGTATTTTTAAGCATCTGTAATATGCTAGAGTCTTTGAACATCACGTCTTTGGGGATAAAACAAGAACCAACTTTCTAGCAACGTTCCCTTAACATTTCCCTAACATCTGTACATTGTTTCTGTTTGGCTGTTATTTGGAAATCCAAAAATAACATTTGAGGAAAATACAATGGACACAAATGAGATAAATGCTGACATAAGAATAGACTGATCAAATTAACGTGAAGTTTTGATTGCAGACACTTTGAGATATTGAGATTTTTCTGAAACTGTAGAGGGGGCAGATGTGAGGGTTTGTTGTTGTTTTGGTTCCTGTATGCAAATCTGTGCATGTATTAAATTTCCATATATGAAATATATTGTCATGTGAAGTAAAAAGATATGATAAACCTATTAAAAATCTAAACAATTTCATATGTTAACACATATATCTAGCCCATACAAATATGTATTTTTAAGCATCTGTAATATGCTTTTGGACATACTGTATAATGTCATATAAATATAAAAGATAGATTTATATTTAAATGACAAAAAACAACAACATGTAAACATACAGATTTGTGTGTGCATTTGTTTTAGTAAAGTTACATACCGGTATATAAATATATATATATATATTGTTGCTACATATAAAGTAATATAAAAAATTAATCATATAGATTTTATTAAATTATATATCTTCAACTACCTAGAAAATGTATGCATGTGAAAAGTATATATCACCTTATAAATAACATATATGGTAATATCACTCTTGATATAGGACAACATACAGTATGTACATTTTCGTATAGGTTTCCTCAAGAAGTGAGATACTTCACTTAAAATCTCATTTCAATCTCATTACTGTTTAGCAGAAACAACTGAGTTTTTTTTCAAGACACAGAGGTGATTTTTCTTTTCTACGAGGTCCTGGTCCACATGGTTTGAGTGTTTAATTTATCAAATGAACATCAATAAAGCGTGTTGCAGTAACTGCTGGCAATGAAATGTGTTTTGCTGGTAATGAACTCTAGTGGGACCGCGAGTCTGATTGATTACGTCTTTAAAACGGACACATGCTGACCAAGCTTTGTCACGTTTGCTGATCGACAGCGGAGCATGTGGTGTGGTGTAATAAGTTCATTTTTGTTAACGAACAGCTTGTGATATACAGCACGTTGGTGGCGAGCCAGAACGAGGGCAAACGCTGCCAAATGAGGCTTCCTTTAGAGACAAACATCCTGCAGAAAACTAGCCAGAACTAAAACACAGTGTTATTTTAATATCACTGATACACTGTTTTGAATTAGATGCTATTTTTATATTTATTTGTTTTTTTTGTTTTGTTTTTAAGTTTATATTATTACACTCTAAAAAATGCTTGTTTCAACCCAACTTTGGGTCAAATATGGACTAACCCAACTTTTGGGTTAAAAATGTAATGTAAAAATGTAACCCAACGGTTGGGTTAGTCCATATTTGATCCAAAGTTGGGTTGAAACAAGCATTTTTTAGAGTGTATTATTATTATTTGTTTTATTTTTTTTTTCATGTCTATATTGTTTTTTATTTGTTTTTATTTAGGCCTATTAGTTTTAGTACTTCAAGTTAAACTAAATAAAAATTAGAAATGTTGCCTTGGAATGTAGATGAACAAAAACAATTTATTTTATTTCATTTTAGTTTGAAAATGCATAACTATTATAGTTAACAAAACCCCAACTAAAACTATTCAAACAAAAATGTTTGATATATATATATATATATATATATATATATATATATATATATATTCAGATATAATTAACGCAACACAATTTTGCACATTTGTTTCTCTAGAAATCGAGAAAGAAACTTGCACCAATGTTTGGACGTGTATTTTTTCCTGTATTGTGCGAGAGCTGCATGTTTGTAAGAGACAAATCATCAAGACGCTTTTAACTTACGGCTAAAAAAAGTGAAAAAAGTCACCTCATCTGAATCAGTAGAGAAATCTGCACAGATCAAGCACTGTTTACAAGCCAAAACAGTCCAAAAACAGCTCTAAACAAATATGTGGCTGGATTTTGATGTGAGAGACAACAGGAGATTGACTTTTTCACTGGAGGAAGCGTTATTATGGATTATGGACTCGTATTTTACGAGACGGAGGCAACAGACTGATGTTTTTATCAGCTGTTTGGACTCTCATTCTGACGGCACCCATTCACTGCAGGGCATCCATTGCTGAGATATATAATGCTCAAATATAATGCGTTTGAGTAAAGTGAATACATGTTTTAGATTTACGTTAAAAGTACTAAAGATGTTTGTGCATTTTCAATCTACTGTGCCACTGGAAACACATGTGGATACTAGCTATAGTCCAATTCTGTGAGCAACTGTCCCTAGTATTTCTGCTGTATTGTGGCTTAATCTTGATGTTAACTTTTTTTCCATCAAAATTACTACAGAAAATATGAAAAAAAAATAAAAAAATTTCTCCCTCTGAGTTGAAGTTTCCGAATCCACAGCACACATTTCCACTGACTGAGATATATTGTGATATTTTTATTTATTTATTCATTTTTTCCATTGCGTCAGAAATCTGGAGTGCAGAGTTCCTGTTAGAGGAATGCAGTCTTTATCACGGCTATTAGATGCTGTGTTTATTTCTCTAAGTAACAGGCCGTACACACACATGCAAGCTCTCTGTGACTAGACCACCACCTATTCATCTTCTCTTAAACATCATGAACGCTTGCAGCCCTCTGCTTCCAGTCTGTTCTGGTACACATTTTCTTCAGCGCACAAATGTGAAGAGTAATGAGAGCTTTGTAAACATTGTGACTTAAATAACAGCCATAAAGTTGTCATTTGTTTGAAGCATATTTATGTTTGGCTCTTGTTTGAAGTAGGGAATGCTTCTCAAATGACCAAATAAATAAATGAGACTTTCACTAGGACTGGCACCAGAGCCATATTTACGTCTTACTATGAATGATTGTGTGCAGAACCACATTCAACATGTTAATGTAGGCCAATGAGTGTGAAACACATGCATCTGTGTGTTTATAAGTCCCCAAATATACTCTACACAACTATGTGAACACCAACTTACTGTACACTTACTGTATATTAATCTGTGATGTTGCATGTCAAACCTTAAAGCTTCGGTCACACTAAAGTTTGAGCATTCACAATTTCAGCAGTGCTCGTGACATATAGTCATTAAAAAAACAAAAACACACATTCAACATGAGGAATGCATTTGCATGCATATGAATGGAAGTCAGTGAAATGAAGAGTGTAGTGTAGCAGACCCTCAATTTATAATACAACGCAACTACACAGTGTTGCCACAAGGGGTGCTGTAGAGCATTTCTCGCAATCTCTCTTCATCTCTAGAGTTCGACATTCTGAACTCTATTGGGGTCAGACAACATATGTCAGGGCCTACTCATTGTCGAAATCATACTCTAGATTTAATACTGTCACATGGAATTGATGTTAATGGCGTTGAAATTCTGCAACAGAGTGATGATATTATTATTATTGATATTATTGATATATTATTATCTAGTCTCGTGTATAATCCATATAGCTAAAGCTACAAACTCAGCTCCTTGTTACAAATATGGTAGAACCATGACTTCTACAACAAAAGATTGCTTTGTAAATAATCTTCCTGACTTGTCTCAATTCCTCAGCAAATCCAATAGCTCAGAAAAGCTTGATGGTGTAACAGAAACTATGGACTCTCTCTTTTCTAGCACCTTAGATACGGTTGCTCCTTTACACTTAATGAAAATTAAGGAAAACAGTCCAACACCCTGGTATAACGAGCAAACTCGCACCCTAAAGAGAGCAGCCCGGAAAACGGAGTGCAGCTGGAAGAAAACAAAACTAGAGGTATTTTGTAATACAAGGAAAGAAAGTACTTAGAAAAGCTCTAAAAACTGCTAGATCTGCTTACTTTTCATCTCTTTTAGAAGAAAAGAAGCACAACCCCAGGTATTTATTCAATACAGTGGCTAAATTAATGAAAAATAAAGCATCAACTGGTGCAGATATTTCCCAACAGCACAGCAGTAATGACTTTATGAACTTCTTTACTTCCAAGATCGATACTATTAAAGATAAAATTCTAACCATGCAGCCGTCAGCTACAGTATTGCATCAGACAGAGCACTATAGATCCCCTGATGAACAATTCCACTCTCACTCACTCTCTGCTATAGGAGAGGAAGAATTATATAAACTTGTCAAATCATCAAAACCAACAACATGTCATTTGGATATGTCTGAAAATCCTTCAAACTGGCTTTTATTAAGCATCTCATAAAAAAAAAACACAACTTGATCCTAGAGTATTAGTCAACTAAAGATCGATCTCAAATCTCCCTTTTCTGTCAAAAATACTAGAAAAGGCAGTATCCTCTCAGCTACTGTATGTTCCTTCTTAGCGAGAAATGGTATCTGTGAGGATTTCCAGTCAGGATTTAGACCATATCATAGTACTGAGACTGCTCTCATCAGAGTTACAAATGACCTGCTCTTATGCGATCGTGGTTGTATTTCTCTATTAGTGCTACTCAATCTTAGCGCTACGTTTGACACTATCAACCACAACATTGTTTTGAGTAGATTATCACAAGTACAGTATGGAGTACCACAAGGCTCAGTACTAGGACCGTTGCTTTTCATGCTTTACATGTTACCCTTGGGAGATATCATCAGGAAACATGGTGTTGGCTTTCACTGCTATGCTGATGATACTCAGCTCTATATTTCTTGCGGGCCGACGATACATACCAATTAGCAAAACTAACAGAATGCATAGTTGATATAAAAAAACTGGATGACTAGTAATTTCCTACAGCTGAATTCTGAAAAAAACAGAGGTGTTAATTATTGGACCAAAATTCTCCGCATGTAATAACCTAAAACACTGCCTTCAACACTTGATGGCTGCTCTGTCAATTCTTCGTCATCAGTTAGGAACCTAGGTGTGCTATTTGATAGCAATCTTTCCTTTGAAAACCATGTTTCTAGCATTTGTAAAACCGCATTTTTCCATCTTAAAA
>NW_015658509.1:594916-612167 GCF_001515625.1 Sinocyclocheilus rhinocerous
ATGGAGTACCACAAGGCTCAGTACTAGGACCGTTGCTTTTCATGCTTTACATGTTACCCTTGGGAGATATCATCAGGAAACACGGTGTTAGCTTTCACTGTTATGCTGATGATACTCAGCTCTATATTTCTTCGCAGCCCGGTGAAACATACCAATTTGAAAAACTAGCGGAATGCATAGTCGATATAAAAAACTGGATGATGAGTAATTTCTTACTGCTAAATTCTGAAAAAACAGAGGTGTTAATTATAGGACCTAAAAACTCTGCATATAATAACCTAGAACACTCCCTAAGACTTGATGGCTGCTCTGTCAATTCTTCGTCATCAGTTAGGAACCTAGGTGTGCTATTTGATAGCAATCTTTCCTTTGAAAACCATGTTTCTAGCATTTGTAAAACCGCATTTTTCCATCTTAAAATATATCTAAAGTACAACCTATGCTCTAAATGTCAAATGCAGAAATGTTAATCCATGCATTCATGACCTCAAGGTTAGATTATTGTAATGATTTATTGGGTGGTTGCTCTGCACGCTTAATAAACAAACTCCAGCTGGTCCAAAATGCAGCAGCTAGAGTTCTTACTAGAACCAGGAAGTATGACCATATTAGCCCGGTTCTGTCAACACTGCACTGGCTACCTATTAAACATCGTATAGATTTTAAAATCTTGCAAATTACTTATAAAGCCCTGAATGGTTTAGCACCTCAGCATTTGAAGGAAGTATGACCATATTAGCCCGGTTCTGTCAACTCTGCACTGGCTCCCTATTGAACAACAAATACATTTTAAAATCTTGCTAATTACTTATAAAGCCCTGAATGGTTTAGCTCCTCAGTACTTGAGCGAGCTCATATCGCATTATTGTCCTTCACATCCGCTGCAATCTCAAAACTCTGGCCATTTGATAATACCTAGAATATCATGTGTGATATTCATGTGTGTGAGTGTATGTATGTATGTATATATATATATAGTACATACAGTATGATTGTTTTTCACACATATGGTTTCAGTTGGTTCTAAATTGTATTGTTTTTTTTATTATATATATATATATTTTTTTTTTTTTTTTTTGGCTAAATTATTGATGAATCATGATTTCTTTGTGAAGCTGGTTGCACAAAGGAAACTGGTTTTACACAATCAAATAACACATTATTACTGAATGAGACCTGTTGAGTGTGAAAGTTTGACATAATCAGCAGCATTTATTTTTGCAACTCTTCACCTTTGAAGCTGTATGTTCATGTGTGTTTGTGCAATTGCAGTTCAAATTGTCTGTTTTAATTGCGACTGCTGTCTAACAACAAAACATGAGCACATCCTTCAGCAAGCACTGACAGAGCCCAACATTAAAATTCCCTGGGCTTCCAGTGACCTCACAGGTCAACCTCTCCAAATGTCTTCCAAGTCAGTGACCCTTCGGCCAGATTTGGGCTCTCTTCACTCCAGCAGCTGTTAGGGGGTTTATTAGGGTGTACGTTTCTAATGACGGTCCACTACATCATGGATGTGGCATGCCAGGACAGCGGCCGAGAGCCACGTCACGGCTGGAATTACATATTGATTGCTTGTTTGCCAGAGTCTTAACAACCAGCTCTGTCAACACAGGCTCTGAGCTGTCACTGGATGCTTGCGCCATTTACCTGCTCTGGTAATTTAGACAGATGAAGCGCGCAGAGGACGTGTAGAAACCCAGGCGGCATTGCGGTGTGCTGATATCATGCAAAGATTAGGAGATGCTACTGAGTGTCATGGCCTTATGGGGAGTGAGAGATGAGAGGCTGCTTGAATGATTTACACACATTTTCTTCAAACATGTTCTTGCATCGGACACACTTTTTTTCTGAAAATTGCACGCTCTGTATTGGGAATTATGACGCTCGGCAGACATTCTGATCTAAATCCGTATAATATTTTAGAAGACTAAACTAAAGCCCCTTATCAGACCTGGTGGGTGGTGTAAAGTCTGCGTCTTTGGCAAAGGCATGCAAAGATGAACCGAGGTTAGCTCACTGTGTAAGAATGTGTGATTTATTTCCCTTCAACCTTCTACCCTTTTCTTCCCACATCTCCTGAGAAATAAACCCGATCATCCCACCTGAAGGATCTTGCTTTGAGTTAAATGGGTACGTTTGCTGTGCAGTGAACTAATAGATCAGCATATGTTTGATCAGAGCTCTATTTTAGAAAATATAGCATGGACTAGCATATTTCTCATACTGTTTCTTCTGTATGTACTGTACAGTAGTATCTGAACTATGCACAGTGTCTAAAAATGATATGTATGCATGAAGTTTCACAGTGACCTACATACTGCGTTTGTATATGATAGAGCACAATGCATGTAATGCAACTTTCATTTCAGGTTTGGTGAATGAAACATCTTTTTTTATATAGCTACAATCTGCTTTTTATTGCATTAATTGATCTTAAAAAACTGGACAAATAATGCAAAGTAACAGATATACAATAGGGATGGACCGATATTAAATTGCTGGCCTATATATATATATATATATATATATTAATGCCAATACTGTTATGGCTGACAACTGATAAATTCTGTCTAAATATATGAAAAATTAAACCCTCAAATTGATTGTTTTAAAGTGAATTTAGGCATCACAACAGTGTATACAGTATGAAGATGGATATTCATTTTGAGATTTGATAAAGATTACATTTAACAGTGATATTTCTGATGTTGTTTATACCTCAGGTGATTCGCTCAAACAACTGCCCCTGAAGCAAAGATGGCAGCATCAAGATCATAGGTGTATGCTCCAGTAATGCAGTTTTCTCCAGGTATATTAGACCTCTTTGTTTGAAACAGTTATTAATGCTTCTATGTTCTGTTTCACATACTATGAAAAAAAAAGGTAGACAGCATGTCCTGTGCAGTATTCAGTATTCAGTAAGCTAATTTTCCATTCTGAAGAACTCTAGGAAGACTGTGCTATGTTAGTCTACTGCCATCTAGTGGTTCTCACAGCTTCTACGTTCAGTTTTGCAAAGACAAAAAATCACGTGACAATTTTTTATTATTGTCCTCTGTTGCTGGGCAGCACATATTGCTTGCATGTGTGTGTGTGTGTGTGTGAATTAGCACCTGTGTTCCCTCAAGTCTGCACACATTCAGGCAATTATCATATTTCTCATTTTTAGATCAGTTTATAATTGCATGCAAAAGCATGTGTGTGTATGTGTCTATAGAGGCTCCGTTAAGATCCCTGGCAGTCCTCCAGCAGTCAGTGTCGTTGTTCCTGCATTAAAGATGTAGTATATTCCCTCAAACACCTCCACGTACCAAAATAGCTACCTTACTCGCACACCTATTTACAGCACTGCAGTCAAACACACACACACACACACAACTATGGACGAACAGAAACGTGCAGGCCGGTCAGCGAAAAGCCCCTCAATTAAAACTGGTACATGAACCCGCCGGGTCCTAATTTGCTTTCTCCAGTTTCACTGAACTGGCAACCTGAGCAACCTTGAAAAATGTCACTGCACCATTGCGGCCAGCCAACAGGGAGATGGAAAACGCCAAGGTTGAACCCGCGTCTCGGTATATAACAAACAAACAACATTTAAAGGGACAGTTCTGCCAAAAGTGAGCATTCAATCATCATTTACTCACCCTTGTGTCACTCCAAACCTGTAGGCGGAACAAAAAAAGAAGATATTTTGAATAATGTTATTAACCAAACCACTTTGGACCCCATTGATGTGAATTAGCCTATATTAACCCAAATAAATAAATAAATAAATAAAGCCTTTTTCAAAATATCTTTTGAAGAAAATATTGTTCGTTGAATCCCCATGGGCAAAATCCAGTCATTTCAATTGAAGGGTAATTTTGCGTGAGGTCTAAAGATTTCCCCACGTAAATTTCACGACAGAATTTATTTGCTATTGTGACCACATATTTATGCTGCAGTTTAACAAAGGTATTAGAACTTTATGTATGTTCACATCTGCATCTGTCATGTAGACAAGGACACACAGTAGATTCAATCTATCCCATCATGATGTCAGTATATGGATGATGATTAATGGCCATTGATTGACATCTGACTTTTTTTTTGACTTTTTGAAATGTAGCTGTGTGACCGTATGCTTCAGTTTGTGAACATGATGATACTGTATTTCTAGACTAAATGTCAGCATACATTTACTCATCTCACTTACACAAAAAGAGATTCAGTATTCCTCAATATGAATATAAACAGTCAAATGCAAACTCAGAATATGACGCAAACATGCAACAATTAAATATGTTAAATAACACAAATATCCTTTATGTATTTAATCCCATTTTATTAACCAATGTCTTTGCTGCTGACCTTTGACGATCCAATTCAACCATACTTATAAGCAAAAATGACTTTAAATGTACATTTCCTTCAGCGTGAGGCTTATTCATTTCACTTTTGGTGTGAAAGGGCATTTATATTTGCCAAAAATATAACTTTTTAATATTAAGTAAGCCTAACTAAAAGTAACTTAATGCACTTTCCATGAAAAGTAACTAAGTAATGCAATTAGTCACATTTTAAGGGAGTAACGCGATATTGTGATGCATTACTTTTAACTTTCCCCAACACTGGTCATAGACTGCACCATTATCCTGCAGTTTAACAAAGTTTGTAGCTTTTTAGGTATTTATGCATATGCATCTGTCGCAGAGAAATGGACATATAATACATTCATCCATACTGACATCATGAGGTGATATTGATTGACAATGGACGTTTTTATGCTGCAGTTTAACTAAGTTTTTAGCACTTTATGTATGTTTACATGCATCTGTCACAGATAAAACGACATGTAATGGATTCGATCTCTCGCATCATGATACCAGCATGGATGATTAATGGCCAATATATGACAATGAGCCTTTACTGCCCACAAAATATCACCAAAATTAATCTTAACGCTGCATTTTCACGAAGCTTTTAGCATTTTAAGTAGTTTCACATATCCATCTGTCATAGAGAAAACGGCACGGTGTATTCGCTCTGTCCCATCATGATATAATTATGCATGATTAATGGCTAATGACTAATGAATGATGTCATCGGTGATTAACGCTGATTGATTCCGGGACAAACTGTTCTTCTGTTGAAGCGAGTGTGATGTGTTAGCTGTGAGTCAACTTGGACTTCCCATGGACTTCCCAGTGACAGGACACAGATCATGCGCGTGATAATGTGCCATTACATAAGCAATGATGATGACTACAGTAAGCAGAGAGGTCAGTCGAAAGCAACTAGGGCTCCTTTGTTGATTGCAAACACACACATACACATGTTGTCCGGCAGGCGTAGGAGCCGCTCTTCCCTCCACGCGCGGCTCTGGCCCCAACAGTGGCCGCATAGTTGTCTGATGAGTCAGGAATGTGGTTGCATGCCTTACACATGAGCTATTACTGAACACATGCCCCAGTAGAGCACAGCCAGTGCGCTCATTCACAGACGGGAAGGGAGCGAACGAGCGAGAGGGAGGAGGCTCAACAATAGAGAGGCAGGAGTGCGCCGAGCCAAAGTCAGAAGTGAAGAGACACACGAGAGCAAAGAGCGCGGCTGCGGCGGCAGCTGAGACACAAAGGCCCTTTCATCCCCTTATCTTCAGAGGAAACATCTCCACCTCTGATACTAGCGCTCACCTGAGCTCCGAGTGGATTGTGTAGGTTTTCTGCGTGTCGCCTGGATGCCCGTTGACTTGGTGATCCCTCCTCCGCTGTGGACAGACATGCACGAGAGCGAGATGAGGCTGAAGATGCGCGTCAGGCGCATCAAAGAAGGGCGAGATCTGAGAGGTGAGCTGGAAAGAGAGAGTGTGTGTTTGTGGGACTGAAGGTTTTGCATGCATCTTTGGGTTATTTGTGATTAATTTCTCCTTCCGTTTGTCAGTGTAGTCATGGGAGTGTATCAGAGTGCATCATTGCTTTACAGTATGTATGCATATGTGCATGTGTATATACAAGTGTGTGTCTCATTCGCTCTGTGTTATTGCATCTCACTGACCTTCTTATGTTTGGACATTGATGACAAGTGGCTTCAGGGGGGTGCAATCGATTTTTAGTCACCTGTCATCAAGAGTTTCAATCTTTGATGCATTGTCAACACAGAAGAAGACTTGCTTACTAAATGTTCTTTCATTTTTATATATA
The DNA here is from genome assembly GCF_001515625.1 of Sinocyclocheilus rhinocerous. Taxonomy (NCBI): domain Eukaryota; kingdom Metazoa; phylum Chordata; class Actinopteri; order Cypriniformes; family Cyprinidae; genus Sinocyclocheilus; species Sinocyclocheilus rhinocerous. The sequence goes on from NW_015658509.1 coordinate 601,102, forward strand.
TATATATATATATATAAGTATAATTTAAATTATAATGTATGTGTGTGTGTGTGTGTGTGTATGTGTATATATATATATATATATATATGTATATGTGTGTGTGTAATTTATATACTTAGAATATTAAATTAAATTATGATTTTTATAATTTTATAACACCTGTATTTTTAAGAACCTTACATTTATACAGCTATTTTGGTTATATATAAGAGGAAATAGAAAGTCTTTGATTTTTTTTTAATGCATATTAATGTAGATTAGTATTTACATTTTTTTGTGAATATTTCAAATGAAACCTTTAGGTCTTGCATGTGTGATATTTGAGAAACTCGTCCCAAATGATGAGGTAATGTCATGTGTTTTGTTGCAACATCTTTATTCACATATCTAATTTATTGCATTGCGGGACAAAAGTTCAGGTGAAGAACTGCAATACTACTTCAGCAGATTTTAACTGCCTTCGATCTATCATGCGCTGACATCAACAGCAGAAATATGGAAACCTGATGACTGTGAGATTTGAAATATGACATTGTGTCATACCATCAATCTGAATGTGTCTGAACTTGCTGGAGTATCATGTCCCCCTCAACAAAATTAGCACTCTTGTTGTAAGCTCCTGCTAAGCAAGGTCCTAAACACTACAGATCTGTATTTAGTCCTCATGCACACTCATGCACACACTCACATAATGCACACTGTTCTTTTTTTATTTCATTTCAAAAAGCGCAGCCACAACTCTGCTCTTGTTCCATAAAAAAATAATACAGTCTTCACAAAAGTGACTTGCAAAAGAGAAACAAAAGCAATTAATCAGAACACCAACAATAATCATAATATACCATGCCAGGTTTATTAGACAACTAGATTCGGATCACACCAGTATATGCACTCTGAAAGTGAGGGTTTTTTTACTCAGCCATTGAGTTTTCCAGCCTGTAAGTGTAACTCCTGCACACCATGTGAAGCACTGAGGATATTTTGGGGGACTGATATCATTGAAATCTCTCTGCTCACTAGAGAGGGGATCTATGCTGCTTTTCCCCAAATCCTAATTCAGAAGCTGTAATACTTCAAACCAGATGTTCAGGAAAACCAAAACACATTTTTGTGGATCTTGCCATTAAGTTGCTAAGTCACAAGTTGAGGTTCACTGCTGTTCTTTTTTTTTAGTATGTCTGTCTTGTTTTCCAGTACAAATATTGAAACATTATTAAATTGAGATGCATTTAATGGAGATGCACAGTGACTTAAGAATTCTTGTTTTCTGAGAGACGGATCAAAATGAAATGAGTTTATGTTTAAAACAAGAACAAATACCTGCCAGCAGAGTCAGAAAACAGTATATGACAGACCCCACTGTCATATATTTGTTCTTGTTTTAAGCATAAACTCACTTCATTTTGATCCGTTTCTCAGAAAACAAGACTTCTTAAGTCATTTGCTTTTCATGTAATTGTCTTGATTTAAAAATAGATATCTGTACTGGAAAATGACAGAAATTCATGGTTAGAAAATTGTTACTTTTTATTTATTTATTTATATTTTTTTGCAGTTTAAATGTGACTGTGCATGTATTATTTTACTCCAGCAACATGTCAGATTCTTCAATGCAAGCACTTTCTGGAAGTTTTGCAATTTATGCAAAACAAGACGGTTGCTTGCAACACATAATATGTGTTAATCCTACACTAAAATCAATAATGAAGTCATTTTTATCTTGGCGTGCCGCATGTCATGCAACCCTCAGAGTGGATTTGCTCCGCCCGTCTGTCCACCACACTAGGACACGCTGACATCATGCCTGTGGAATGTCAGCCAACCAGGTCTGCACTAATTCGGTCAAGGCACTTCACGTCTGCTCGCCTTTTCTTTTTCTGCATGGCCTGGAAACTGGCTTTCACTTTGGCTTGTGATGTCATAAAGCAGGCTAATCAGTCGTGGGATGTTAAAACCTCATGTCAGAGCATGTTCGCCTCGCCTGCATGGTGCCGGTGCACTGGGTGCTAGTCAAAACTTCTGGGGTGCATATGTGTGCATGTGTATCCCGAAGAGGAGAGACGGCCCGTTGGCCACCCGCGTGTTGAGCGATGATGTCATGCTGCTTGGCGGTTGCTTTTAATAGCTGGAAACAGGCAGCCCTTGAGCTGGGCCTTAAAGGGCCAGGCGCTCCTTTTAAACAAAGCATGTTGCAAATTTGAATATTTGGCTTGTGCTTGTATATAATCAAACCTGAATGAGTGAGTGGTTTGAAACAACTTCCTGGTAGCTTGTTGAACTCTTGCCGTGAAGTCAATGGCCTGGGGTCACACCGGTGTTAATCGAATAACACTGACACTTTTTTCCGTGACAAGAGCGGGTCATGATGTCATTTGTGACTCACGTGAAAAGGTCTTTTAAACAGGTCTGTTTGGTTTGACTCACATAGCATTATCTAATGGCCTTGCCGAATGATGTCATGTGAACATTACATTGAAAAGTCCAGAACTCTTTATCTGCTGTGAACTGGGTTAGTAAATGTTGAATTGGATGAAATGAATAATTGCCTTCTCCAGTCACATGCATCTGCTTATGAGTCTTCATGCCTATGAGCTCATCTGCTTTTAATGCCTGTATTCAAATGTTTAGCTTCTTCTGTCGCTATTTTGTTTCTCAGTCTCTCGCTGTTTTGTAACAGTCATTCTCCCATCTTGATTTGCATGTGCCTGTATGTCTCAGACAAACGACCCAGGCAAACTCAAACACTAATTCAAAGGGATGTCATTGCCCTGTCTGCCTGAGGTAACATGCCTCAGATGTTTAGATGAGCGAGTACTGATTCCAAATCAGCAGTTCCTTTTTTTGTCTTTATTTCAGTTTTTTAAAGGAATAACACACTCACATTGTGAATTTGAATAGTGCTGTTTTAGGATTGAGGTCACCAAATAAAGAGACTGAAAATGGCTTCATTTGAGATCCCAATATAATTGCAGATGGAAATAAGGCTAAATCTGGTACAATGCATTAAATGGAAAACAGTTATGTTAAAACATTGTACATGGTCCAAACAAACAAATAAATACTGAGGCCAGTACATGAGTATGTGTGAGTCAGTATTTATTTTGAACTTTATGCAAAATTTTAATTACACACATATGATATGAGTTGTATGCAATCGCATTTTATAAAGCAAACCTTTCTGTCAGGCTGCTTTGGAATGATATTTATTGTGCGGTATATATTTAGAAGTGCTATACAAAAAAAAAAATAATAATTTTAAATATGAAAATGTTTCAACTATATTCTAATACTGCTTAGAAAAAAAGTTATTTTGTTAACTAAATACGAATGAAATGTTTTAGTTTTTTGCATTTTTTTTTTATTTTTATAAATTTTAGCACAAATGATGTATAACATCCAAAAGTCTATAATATCACTTTTGGGGGTACTTAGCAATAAAACGTTTAAAATCCTCTACTAAACTATACGATTATAGGCCCGTTCACACAAGAACAATAAGTGTCTACTTCAATTTATGGTACCATTCTTTTTATTATAAGCTGATTTGTCATCAAATGATTGAGCAGGATGGATTCTGATTGGCTGTCAATGTTTTTATCGTTCATCAGCCGGGGGAAAAAATCGTTCTGTATGAGTTGTATGCAATCGCATTTTATAGAGCAAACCTTTCTGTCAGGCTGCTTTGGAATGATATTTATTGTGTGGTATATATTTAGAAGTGCTATACAAAAAAAATAATAATAATTTTAAATATGAAAATGTTTCAACTATATTCTAATACTGCTTAGAAAAAAAGTTATTTTGTTAACTAAATACGAATGAAATGTTTTAGGTTTTTGCATTTTTTTTTTTATTATTATAAATTTTAGCACAATGATGTATAACATCCAAAAGTCTATAATATCACTTTTGGGGGTACTTAGCAATAAAACGTTTAAAATCCTCTACTAAACTATACGATTATAGGCCCGTTCACACAAGAACAATAAGTGTCTACTTCAATTTATGGTACCATTCTTTTTATTATAAGCTGATTTGTCATCAAATGATTGAGCAGGATGGATTCTGATTGGCTGTCAATGTTTTTATCGTTCATCAGCCGGGGGAAAAAATCGTTCTGTGTGATTCCAACGATGTTGTTCCTTTGTTCCAGGAGTTGTGGTGTGGACTTGCTATTCTTTTAAGTGTAGAGCAAGTTTTAAAAAGATGTCTTATTGTTATCATCATAGTTATGGCCTATGGTGTGAACGGGCCTTTAGAGGCTAGAATCATTCACAATGAAAGTGTGTGAGAGAGAGTGTGTGTGTGTGTGTGTGTGTGTGCTTCCTCTGAGCTCTGGTTGGGTGTCAGTGTTCCTGTGGCCTGCCTCATTCCCACTGTGTGATGCTGGTCACAGGGAGAGGAGATGAAGAACAAGACACTGACACCCTATCTGCCTCGTAAAGTGGCAGAGCTCAGCTTTCACCAGCCCGTTGCTTTTCTCATTTCCTTTTCAAAGACAGGGTTAGCCACTCTTGCAACCCAGCAGTAGTGTAGACCAATACGCTAGCTAAAGCTATAGCGGTTAGAGACTGGTTTGCTTGAGTGAAAAGCATGGGTTCAGAGAGTGTAAAGACTGATTTCTTCATCCTGGTGGAGGGTCATCTACTGTACACGAAGTGTGCTGGATATGCTAGTGCAGGATGTCTCTGCTGTAGCGGAAAGGCTTCTTGGCCCCTGTGGAGTTTGTGTTTGGGCTTTATGTGTAATTCAGTTGGTTAGGATGTTTGGAAACCCCCTTCATTGTTACTATTATTCCATTCTTACTGTAAGTAATTGAGTTTGCAGCAAACTGTGTGTGTAAGAACAATGTACACATTATATTTTATGGTTGTTGTTGTGTTGGTCTGCCCTCTGAATCATATCCGATTATATTCAAACTAAAACAGTTCTCTTCTTCTCTGTACTCTTTCAGGTGGCTTTGCAGCTTTCTCTTCCTGTTTTCCTGACCTGTGTGAGAATAAACCAGCCACTATTCTACCTATCAGTCTGTCCCAACCCTGCTATCACCTACAGACCCCTTGAATATCGTCGTATCAAGAAAATGCTTTCAGTTTCTAGCGCTCAACAATTCCTGTAGTGAAGACATAACAAATTCATCTTGCATCATCAGATAACCAGGAATAGTTTTCTTTTACCTGGAGGGTGTTTGCGCATACCTTGGAACAACTGAATTGTAGTGTATCTCATCACTTACTTAGATAACAGGCAGCTGAATGCATTCCGGGAAAGTACTTTCATTGATGTTGGGTTGTTAGCCCTGTCAAATTGACATGAAACTCACCACCAAAACATTTTTTTCTTAACAGATAATTTTTCTACATATTTCTCCTTTACAATAGCTTTAGCATGCGTGACAGACTCACTGATACAGCCGGAATCTGCTCAAGGAAGTTGTTGGATTTTTTTTCCCCCCTAGTTCTATATTTGTCGGTGGAATTCTGTAGAATTGGTCTGTCTGTATGAACTTCTTCATAACTTCCATCTTTTAACAGGAACTGATGACTCAGAATGGAATCACCTACGTTCTAAATGCCAGCAACACTTGCCCCAAACCTGACTTCATCAGCGACAGCCACTTCATGCGCATTCCCGTCAACGACAGCTACTGCGAGAAGCTGCTTCCTTGGTTGGAAAAAACCAATGAGTTCATTGGTAAGAACGTCAGACTTGTGGTTTGCTGAATGGACAATGGAGTAGTCTAGAAGCGAGTTTGTAAGAAGTTAGAGAACTTAGAACCTCTAAGGTTTGGGGTTTTGTTAACACGAGCCATCTGTGCATCAGCATTTGAGGGAGGTATGAGTGACGTCAGCGTTCGAGTTTGGCGAGTGAGATGACCTCATGCTTTGTGTGCAGTTTAACAGTGGAACTGCTTTTGACTGGTTTGCTGTTTCTCTCTATCCACAGACAAAGCCAAGGTGTCAAACTGCAGAGTCATCGTCCATTGCTTGGCTGGCATATCCCGCTCTGCAACCATTGCCATTGCCTACATCATGAAAACTATGGGCCTGTCTTCAGATGATGCCTACAGGTAACTGCAGCTCTTTCCGGACCAAGCCTAGACCAAGGTCCAAGGTTGTTTGCTTCCGGTCTAACTGGTGGAACAGCATAGTCGTATTATTCACCAACCAAAAATGCTGGTTATGAAGCCTGGTATCAGAATCCCATGACGGGGACCGTCATCCAAATCACAATATTGTTTTTGTCAAATAAAATCTGGTGTTTAGCTGTTGTGTTTTGGATTGCCGTCTCCACCATGAGATACTGGTATTCTTAACAAGCTTAATCAGCAAGCCTCCGTTGGTTTACCAGCATAGTTGTCTGTCTGTGTTGGTCCACCAGCTAGATCAAGACCAGACCAGCAATTGCATAGCTGCCTAGAAAACCAGTTGAATCCAATAGCATCCAATTGAATTTGTTCATATCTCATGTACTTTCTGTAGGTTTGTGAAGGACCGTCGGCCATCAATATCTCCGAACTTCAACTTCTTGGGTCAGCTGCTGGAGTTCGAGAGAGGCTTGCAGATGAAGAGGAGTCTACCCTGTGACCCTATAAGGTTATCAGGGAAGCCAAATGAAAAGGTGGAGGAGGAGGTCCAGAAGATGGAACAGCAAAGCTCAGAGAGCGATCGCTGTGACCAGCGGACTCCGCAAGCTACAGAGATCACCGTAAAGCCTCCATCGCCTACATCACTGCAGAAAGACCTAAGCTCCCTTCACCTGTCCAATGAACGAATCCTTCAAAACAAACGGCTCAAGTGCTCCTTCTCGCTTGACATCAAGTCTGTCTACTCCTCGAGCCAAAACCAGCAATCTTCTCCAAACTCCTCATCGTCAGACTCTGAAAACATACCCAAACTCTGCAGACTTGACAGCCTGAAGAACAGCAATGGAGTATGCCAGTACCCTTCAACAATGAACCACCCAAGCCCTACGGAGTCACAGTGTACTGACGTGACTAGCAAGTCCAGGATGAGCCAGCAAAGCGAAAGGTGGGAAAATGGTGGCTTGGAGAGGCTATCCGCAACAACTCTTTCCCTCAATCTGAAGCAGGATAACTGCGAGCCAAGACCCCAGGAGACCAACTTGAAGGCGCCTTCTTTCCTCAGTTTGCCGCTGGGTACATCTGCTTCTTGGACCATGCATAGAGGCTCAAATGAGGCCACAACCCCTATCACACCCACGGGTGACTGCCATTGGTTCTTAGGCACTAATTTGGCACCATCTGGAACAGGGAGCACCATGCACTTTGGCAGCAGTCCTGCCTGTGGCAACTCCAAGCCCAGCAAACACCGAAGGGACAAAACGCCGGAGCCGCTGGACTTTCAAAACAATTGGCTCGAGGATGGGAAAGCAGTAGTGTGCAGTGTATCGCAAGTGGACATGAAGTACAAGCGCCGCAGCTGCCAGATGGAGTTTGAAGAGGGTATTAACACAACACAAAGCAGCGAGGAATTTGGGAAGCTGGGCAAGCAATCCAGTTTCTCTGGTAGCATGGAGGTCATCGAGGTATCCTGACAAAGATGACAATCCAACTCCAGTGAAAGCTGTTTATTTATCACAGTTCTGTTCTGTTGTTAAAGAGCTTTGCATCTAAGAGGGACTTGTCTCTGCCACCTTTTTCAAACCAGGGTTGAAAATGGGTCATTTAGGATACACTAAATATAGCACTCACACCAAAGACCTCACGGAGTGACCTTATTCTGGCATGTTATCCTATGGTACACTCACAATGAAGGAGGACTGACGGAGGACGTCCTTTTAGCATGATCATACAAAGACACTAAACATGAAAGAATGAAATGAGTGTGTGTATGTGTGTGTTTATGCTGGTTTTGATGCAAATTAGGGCTGCCACACTTAACAGTGACTTCTTACCTTCGGCCTGAGGGGGAACTGTACAGTATGTATGCCCAAGTTTGAGAAGATCTGTTTAGCTATAAATTGAGTAAAGAAGGGCAGTTGCATTCAATAATGTCCCTATTCAGTGTTATACTTTTTATCAACAGTGTAATAAAAGAGTGAAAATATGAAGTGTATGTTCAAGCTGAGATTCTCTCAGACCTACTACTGTGCACTGAGCATGCTCAGAATGGCTGGCTACCTACAAATAGACAAGCTTCTCCAAAATATTATTTAGATATCTTTCGAGGAACGTTTTAGCTGGACTTTCGTCTAACATTTTTGAAAAGTTACTACTTCAGAATGTTTAAAAATATTTTAAACGTTGACAAAACCAAGAAAAATGTTTAAAAAGCTGAACGTTACAAAAACATTCTTAGAACACGTTTTTGGTAGCTGGGTATATATATTAATTAACAACAATCCCCTGCAACAGATTACAGTGCTGCGGTTAATTTCCAAATATTAAAGTTGCAATCAATATCTAAATCTAATTGTGTATAAGTGACGTTCATTAGTAAGTGTTAGAGTAGATGTTGTTTGGAGGAGACAGATTTGTGATGCTTTGTTTTAGACTTTCCATTAAGCTGCTTGACAGGCTAAGATTTGTGTTCTGTATTCTATATGGTCAGGATCTAATTTAGGCAGAGTTTCTGTAGGTGTCCGTGTGTGTGTGTCCGTGTGTTTGTGTGTGTCCGTCCGTGTGTTTGTGTGTGTCCGTGTTTGTCCGTGTGTGAGTGTGTGTGTGCTTGTGTTTGTGTGTGTGTGTGTGTGTCCGTGTGTGTCTGTGTGTCCGTGTGTGTGTGTCCGTGTGTGTGTGTGTGTGTGTGTGTGTGAGTATATCCGTGTGTGTGTGTGTGTGACTGTGCGCGCAATCAATGAAAAAGACTTTCACATCAGTAACAGCAAATACATTTCAGACAACTCAGCACTAATGAAGGCTACCATTCACTCGCTAATGATCTGCACCTTACTGAAGCCACAAACACACACACAATAGATGCTTAAATTTACAACTGTACTTGACTGGCTGAGTGGTTTAAAATCTATGAGCCCTAATTGTCTTTTGCGTGTCAGATTCCTTGTCCGAGTGTAATTAAGAGAAGGACATAATGATGAGCGTATGAGAAATATAACTCACCCAAGTAGAGTATCTTTTAATTAAACTGCAGTAATTAAACTACCTTATTAAACAAAATAATAATAAAAAACTATATAAAAAGTACTTTGCTACTTTAAATGTTAAAGGAATATTTCACCCAAATATGAAAACTGGTTGGAAATATCCTCACTCTCAGGCCGTCCAAGATCAGGATGAGTTTGTTTCTTCATCAGATTTGAGATTTTAACGGCAAACTGTTTGTTCCGGCTAAAATAGTCCATAAACCACAACTTCCTCCGGTGATAAAGTCATCTGGTCTGAATCAGGAGAGAAATCTGCACAGATCAAGTTTACAAGCCAATTCAGACTTCCAGGTGCAATGAACCAGAGAAATGTTTTTGAACTGTTTTCCATTTTACTGATATTTAATAGGTTACTCATATGAGTGTACTTTTTTTTTTTGTATGTGTAAAATGTTGTTAAAGAGAGAACAGCAACTCTTTTCACCTAGAATGAGTTTTTGCGTGTTTGCAGGCCTGTGCATGAGAGAGTGTGTACAAACGATTTGAGTATATCCAGACGTGACACTGTAATGTGGAGCACATGGCGCCCAGATCCAAACCCTCGGTATGGAAACTGTTAAAGAATCATTATGTCATCAGGACATTTTTCCCTTTCCATGATCTCTAGAGCAAGTGACTAATGCGGCTTTCAAAATAAGCAACACTTCTCATGCCACTTTTCTCTCTCGCTCCTCCTCTAGACTTGCATAAGCATCTCGCAGTGAACTACTTTTCTTTCAACAAATACAGGCCAAGGTAATTAGGATAAATGAATAAAAACTTCATTCGGGGAAAATTGGTTTAAATGTCAGAATAAATAGAGATTAAACAGCTGATGGCTGAGTTTAGGAGATGTTTACTTTTGCAATGGCCCATGCAGCTCTATATGTGAGGAATTATGATTCAGTTCAGGGTTATTATCGTTAACTAAAACTGAAATCACAACCATAGCATTATTTTTTCTACTTGAGATGAAATAAAATAAACATTAACTGAAATAAAAAAATTAAAAAAAACAATGTTTTCATTTTTAAATGTATTTAATTTTTTAAAATTATATTTCCATTTGATTATATTTCATATTAAGTTCATATCAAGCACTAAAATAACTAAAACTATACCGGAAGCTAAACCTACAAAATGACAAAAACAGACAGCAACATTACTAAAACTTTAACTAAAATTAAAATGTAATATAAATTAAAATATTTAAAAAAACGTGTATCTCATTTGTAAAAAATGACATATAATTTATATATGTTTTATTATATTTCAGTTTTATTACATTTCATACAGTATTAAGTTCATACTACAATTTCTATAAATAACTAAAACAAGGAACTAAAACGGCATAGACATATTTTTGAAAATAAAAAAATGAATAAAAATGACAAAAACACATGCTCGAAATGACTAAACCTTTAACTAAAATTTAAATATATTATAAATTAAAATAAAATATAAAAATAAAATCTAAATAAAAAATGTATGCATGCATTTATTTTATTTATTTTTTTTTATAACGTAGACCAATGAATCATACACAACAATAGCAGAAGCATTGTATAAGAGTATGTATTGTAGAGAATGTTGTCTTTTGGTGCTTTTTCTAGTTTAATTTGTCATTTATCAGTGTCCAACAATATGTGAATCAGTTTAGTTATTTTTGTTGTTATATCATTTTGGTCCAACAATTTAATTTTCAGCACATATTAATAATTGATTGTGTTTAACATCATTCTGTGATGGAAATGACCGTTTTTTAACCAAAGGGCCAATATTTTGTCTTTGCTAATACATGAATGTAGCATTTTATGTATATGAAACATAAATAAATTCATAAATATGTATAAAAATATTATTTGAACATTATTTTTGCTTAATTTGATAAAATTGCAGTTCGGAAATGACACAGTTTAAATTAAATTAAATTAAATTAAAATAAAATAAAATAAAATAAA
>NW_015658509.1:612197-640874 GCF_001515625.1 Sinocyclocheilus rhinocerous
TAAATTAAATTAAATTAAATTAAATTAAATTAAATTAAATTAAATTAAAATTAAATTAAATTAAATAAAATTAAAATAAAATAAAATAAAATAAAATTAAATGAAATTAAATAAAAATTAAATTAAATTATTTTTATTTTTTTTGTTACGACCAACAGTTTTTAGAGATTTTCTCGAAATTTAGTGCACTCGTTCAGGTCAACAGGGTATTTTTACTGTATTTCATAATATTTTGTCTTAAAGTTTTAAACATATTTATGTATATACTGATATATAATATACAAAAATGCAGCATTTATGTATTAGCAAAGAGAAAATAGTCTGCCCTTTTGTTCAAAACTGTTATTTTCACCATATATGAATATTGCAATAGTGTATCATTTAAATTTCAAATAGGATTTTCTGAATTTTTCATAATGTTTGTAAAGATTGAAAGTCTGCGTCTGTGACAGGGGTACAACAGTAAAATCTCTCAGAAAAAAAGGTACAAAAGCCGTCACTGGGGCGGGACCTTTTCAAAAGGTACACTTTTGTACCTTTTAGGTACTAAGATGTACACTTCGGATACTAATATGAACCTTTAATGTACCAACATGGACTCTTTATGTAGGTTTGAAAAGGTACCGCCCCAGTGACAACTTTTGTACCTTTTTTTCTGAGAGTGTAGTCTATGTGTAATGCATTTAAATAACAATAAATAAATAAATAATGAGGTCAATGGCAAACCATCTCCAAGACATTTTAATGTGACCTTGACTAAACAAAAACAATAAAGCATCAGGTTTTGGGACTAGAGCGTGTGTGAGTGTCTCTGAACGACAGAAGCAGAGACGCGGTGCGGTCATGAGCTCCTCTGAATGAGCTGGACCGAACACCGGCGGTCTCAGATGCTGGCTCAGATGTTTCTCCATCGATCTGAGCTCAGACGGCTCCCCGGAACGACCTTGTCTGTCCTGCAGGTGTTATATTCAGCCATGCACTTCCAAACAGGGTGTTTTTGTGGCCTGTGTGCACCGATCCGGCTCCATGAGCGCAGCGTCATCAAACCCGGAGGAACCTTCACAGCAGCTTCCGTCCACAGTCTCACTCACTGTTATGAATCCAGTGTTATGGAGAAATATCATGCATTCCTATCAAAATGGGTGTTTTGTGGCGTTTAGTCCAGCTCTGGTGGGATCTATATGCTAGTCACCTAAATGTCCACAAAAGAGATCAAATTTGTTACTGAGTCATGCGTTGCGAGTGTTCGGAAAGTGTCTCCAGGAGCTAGAACTCAGCAGACTTTAGTTTTAAGTCTCTCATATTCTGTAGTCTTATTGTGTTGTACAAACAGTGAGGCAACTGAACAAACTTTCAGGAAGAAAGCAGAAGAAGAGTTTCTTTTGACGATAAATGATGCCCTCTGGTGGATTTGAGCAAATACTGTGCAGGAAACAGCATCATGTCTAACTGTGACCTGAGTGTTAGTCTCTTTTTTACAGTGTGCAATGTGTACTAATAGCAGTGCATACTCAGGAAAGCACAGAAGCACTTAAAAATCATCCCTGCTGTTCAGTTTGTTACATTTTGCATTCTGTAATTATAAAATGAATTTAACTTTTTGAATGAAGAATTAAAATGCCACACTTAAAACAAAGAAAAGTTATTTCAGGCACTTAAATGGTATTCATTAAAAACAGGAAATAAATGCAGTTGCAGAGGGATTTGAAAGCTGACTTACACGAGGGAGTAATCTCGACATTCAGTTTAATATTGTAATATCATACCAAGTTGTGTCATTTCAACTTAGAAACAGCCCAGTGACCAACAATTATTATTATTATTATTATTATTATTATAAATAAACTAAAAATTGTGTATAGCATCTGGGGACCAAACACAAACAAATTAATGAAATTATTTAGAAAATCACTCATATGATTACTTAACTGTGAAATTGTAATAAATAAAATGATTTAATATTATTTTCATCATTAAAAACTTGTATTACGTGAGGCTTTATATAATATCCAAATTAAATAGTTTTTTAAAAATGTTTAACGGTAGATTTTGTTTGATATTTTAAAGGATAACTCTCTAACTTTATTACTTATGAAGTAGATATCAGTTTGTTATTGTCCAGACAGTTAATATTTTCAAAAAAAAAAAACTGCCGAAGCAGATAGAAAGAGTTTTTTTTTTTATTTAATTGCATTTTTGTTGTATTATTATTTATTATTTTTATTAAGCATAGCACAATGTAATGTTAAACATATATTGAGATTACAATGTAGCAGGGACATGTAAAATTATTATTATTTTTTAAATTTATGATTTTTATTTTTTAACAATCTTAGTAAAGACACATAGCAGTCAAATTCAATAGAAAACAGCTTAAATCACAGGGGATGAATTTACACATGTATCTTTATGCATATACAATTTTGCCGTTAAAATAAAAAGGTTAACAACGAATTCCAGGAGACAGAGAGAGTGCGCGCACTGACGCACTCCGTCACGTCTGCGTGTAGTCTTCAGATTTCCCCGGAAACTACATATCCCAGCATGCCTCGGTGAACCGACCACATCCCGGGAGAGAGGGGGTCGGCATCGAACCTGTGTTTACTTCCGGATTTCCTGTATATGGCAGAGCTTGAAAACAGCCTCTCCACTTGCCCCACAAGCTCCGCAAGAGCCCCGCGCCCCGATCCGAGACCGTCTCCGGTGAAGCGCGATGCTTTGGTGACCGGAGAGCCGCCATACTCCGGCACAGCCGCAGAGAGATTAGCGCAGCTTTAGACGACCATTCAAGACAGAAAGTATCCTTCTGCCACCCTTCGCCAAACGTCAAAGTCAATGCGGTCCTTGATCGGAGCGCTGGAGCTCACCCACCTCTCATGCGCCGATCACTAACGCGCTTTCGTTCGCCAAACACAAGCGCCGGAGATTAAACACAGCCGAAAGCCGATCCAGACTGATAGCTCGGGCTACCCGGATAAATAGAGGGGGGACGGCAGCTCTGCTCGGATTTATCTCCTTCAGTCATCATGGAGTGGTTAATGGGGTAAGTACGTTTCGAGATCATTGTCCTAATTGACCGATGCTCCTGTACGGCGACTAACTTGACGCACCGAGTCAAATTTGTCGTGCAAATTGTCGGCAAAAATGCCCTGCTCCAGCCGAGCTCCTCATCAAGGGCTTGCGCTTCGGACGTATAGAAATATACCTCCATCCGCGGGCTGTCTGGTGCTTTTACATGCGATCTAATATGTAGCATTTACAGTAACTGTGACGCAATCCTGTCACCGCTGCACGCGCGTTTGAACTGATCGCGTGCCATCATCATCATCATCATCATCTGTGATTCAGGCAGTCCGTTTTAACATTGCATCTTTTAAAACTAGCATCTGTTATATATATACGCTAACATTATAAAGTAGCGTTTAGTTGCTACTAGTATTTGTAACTATCGTTCAATCGTTCAATACCGTGATAGCACTATCTATTTGACGTCTCCAAAGCGTGTTTTTTAGTGTTTGCTCATCTGCAATATAGGACGTTTCCTATTAGATGTCAAATAGACGTTTAGAAGATGTTTTTAAGATGTTTATGATTTAGAGTACCGTGATAGCACTATCTATTTGACGTCTCCAAAGCGTGTTTTTTAGAGTGTTTGCTCATCTGCAATATAGGACGTGTCCTATTAGATGTCAAATAGACGTTTAGAAGATGTTTTTAAGATGTTTATGATTTAGAGTGTATGTAAAACTGACATCTTGCAGACGTCTATCAGATGTTTGTACACAGCAGATGAAGCGATCTTTAACAGACGTACCTGTGCTATCTTTTCAGTTTCTCTTATAACTATTCATTAGAGACTAGTACATACATGTTTTTTTTGGTTATTAGTAACTAATATTTCAATAGTTTTACTTGTACTTGTGTCTCACTTGGTAAATAAACAAGTATCATCTATCCCAGTTATTATTGCATTGTTATTTTGCTAGTTGCAATTGCTTTGGATTTTATATTAAGTGTCTTTAAATTCTATGGACTAATATTTACAACAATGCATTTATTGTTTACATGCAGTTTTTTAAAAATGCATGTAAAACGTAAAAACATGCATGCAAATACGTAATTTGTATAGTAATTTCTGTCAAATCCTTTAAACCCATACCATACCATGAAACCTGTCCCTAACTTACCCGTACTCCACCACTTGACTCTAGTTAAATACACCTAATATAAAATTCTACCATTGCTTTATTTTTAATCGTGTCTAGTGACTACTTATAGTTGCTACTTTGATTATACTAAGATTAATGTTACTAGTAACAACTGGAACACATACTAGTGGTGAATAATAAATTGCAACTAGTGCCTACTTTGAAAACTGGAATAGATGCTAGCAACTGTTTGAATAGTTATTTGGAAGTATAGAACAAGTACTAGTACCTACTAGATGCATGGGCAAACACAAAATGATGCACAGCAGCTCTAGTTAGATTTATCCCTGTTAATCATTAGATCTTTATGATGATCTGCCAGAATTATTTGCACCAGTTGGCCAGACAAATTTGTATCTGACTAAACTCCACTCTCCCTGTTCCTGACATTAAACCTGATTGGTGACTAACTTGAAGTCAAATTTACTTACCGGCGTGTGTCATACAAATTGTTGGCAAACAATTGCATGGTCTGACTGAGCTATTAATAAAAGCGGTTGAGGTCTGTCAAGGTGCTGACGTCTGCTTCCTGGATGGATGTGACTCTACGCGCCTTTAAAACATGTTCTGACTGTATAGACCTCACAGAAACACTGACGCAATAATGCCATTCAGTGCAAGCATGAACTGATCGCATGCCTGATTCTGCTTCATGTCTTCATCCCCATTGTAATTAGCGTACCCATCCAAGGTGATCGAATAAGGACGTTCACCAGGGATGATCGTATGAGAATGTCACATTAATGGTTGTGCTAGTTTTTGACCTGTAAACCCTTCCAGCGAGGATCCTAGCCTGCACCTGCAGAGAGAGTGACATCTGTGGAGGTGTCAAATGGCCAAGGCTTGTTTTGCAACAACAAAAAAGATAGAGCTTGCAGTTGATTCGAGCAATTCTTATTCTTACAACACCATTGAATTAGAGTATTCAAATAATGCCGTGTTCCAAAGTAAGGAACGCCATCAGCGATGGTTTTTCACAATGGTTCTTGATTTGGCTTTGTGGTCCCAGCAAAGCCTTTCCTATAAACTTTTGTCTGTAAAAGAGATGCTATAAAAGTAGACTAAAAGTGGAGCTCTTCATCTTGGTTTTGTGAAGACCCTATGAATGAACCAGAAGGCTTTTGTTCACATAACAGCCATGAGTGGTAGGTGGTTGCATGTGGTATTATTAGGGGAATAGTTGAAGGAATACAAAAAGGAATAGTTCACCCAAAAATGATTTTTTTTTCTGAAAATGTGTTCACCTCAGGCCATTCACTGCACAGGATCCATTGGTGAGCAAGTGATGCAATGCTACATTTCTCCAAATCTGATGCATTAACAAACGCATCTACATTTTGGATGTCCTGAGGTCGAGCACATTTTCAGCAAACTGTCTGGTGGACTTTTGGTGAACCATTCCTTTGATTAAAACTAACAGGTACTGACTAAAACATACTTTGATGGTAGGTTTTTCTGCATTGCTCCGATGTGTTCACTGGTCTTTGGCAGGCAATACCGATAGACTGAGGTAATATTATATTTCAAAATCTTCTCAAGTGCTGCCTGTCTCGTGGCGCTGAGCACATTGTACTAGAAAGCGCAGTACTTTCCAGCGTATCTGGTATGCAACCTGGCGACAGCTTTACATTCCTGCGTCAAACCCACATCGTCATTTGAAGGGTTAGCGATAATGTCTGTCACGTGTCTTGTGGCATCGTCTGTCCCCAGACATTGATGAGATGTGATATTCCACATCTGAATACCTTCAAAAGGGTGTTTCCCTCTACAGTTCAGTGTTTATGGTGGTCACCTGTCAAACGAGACAGTGAAGTGTTACTAATCCTCTTTTATGGACTTGTTTTACAGCAAATTTGCTCAAATTAATGACATTTATTTCCACTTCCAGCATTCAGCACGACGATTTATATTATAGATCTATATAGACTGTCCTTTCTCAGCACTGCGAAACTTGGTGCCTTTCTAAAACCTTGCAAATAGTATTATGGCAACAGCTTTCCTAGCTGTAATGCAGAAATAACTCCAAAGTTCATGTTTCCTGGGTTAGCATGGAGGCATATTCAGGATCATAATGTGAGCCTGCCGTGCCCCGATATGTCTCCTCCTTATTGCTGCTGGAGGTTGAGGTGGAGAACAATTGGCTGTTTCAGAGCTCCTGGCACAGGCTATAGACGGTCTATCAGTTGTTGGCGTCTCTGATGTGGGTGTGACTCCGCTGTGCACAGGTTTGGGCAGTTCAGCGCTCCTCGGGAAGAATGTGTGTAGGATGAAGCGCAAATGTGAAGTAATCCTGATGCTTGACTGAGACCCGCGGCATTGACGACACGTTCTGAGTGATGGTGGTGTTTATAAAGATAAAAAACCTGAGCCAGCTCTTTTTAAATCTCATCAGTTGTGTCTGTGATTCTCAACTGGTTTGGTTTCAGCTAAAATAGTTAAGTGTGCAAAAGTGCCCTTAAAATCAAACATTGAAATATTTTAGGGCTAAACAAGTAAGGACCTCAACAACCACAAAAAGTCATTGTTTTTGACCATGTAACACCAATATTTTAGATACAAGTGAATTTTCAAAATTCTAATTTCCAATTTTGATACCACTGCAAAAGCTACTAGTCTAACTAATATAAAGTAAACAGTCAAACTGCGAACAACAGCACAAATAAGTGCTAGGAAATAAGCAGTGCTGAAAGTTCTTCCGGCTCAGTGGTAGAGCATTGCGTTTGCAGTGCAAAAGGTTGTGGGTTCGATTCCCAGGGAATACACATACTGGTAAAAAATGTATAGCCTGAATGCACTGTAAGTCGCTTTGGATAAAAGCATCTGCTAAATGCAAAAATTAAATTAAAATAACACTGCATAATCTTCACTGTATAGATTAATCCTTATTAAAGTATCAATGGTGAAAACGGTCTATCAGACAGCGTGTGAGTACCACATTTATTACTCTGTTGCGCTTGAGTTTTTAAATTGGCAAGATTTTAAAACGCATACAAATGTTAATCTTTCGTGACAGTGCAGTCCTTATTGTCGAGCCCTTACATCGATATTACTGCGATCTGCATAGGCCCAACAAGATGGAAAATGTATTAACTGAATAAGAAAATTGGCAATTTTCAAAATGCATGAATGACAGCAGAAGGGTGATTAACCAGTCTAGCAAATGGGTCAAACAATTGGCCAAATATTTGTCATTTTTTAACCAAGTGACAGATAATATTGTGCAACAATACCATAGAGTTTGATTGGACGCACAGTCTCAGCAACTCAACAACAAGATATGGGAATAATTTTCTTCCCTGTTTTAAAGCTGATTAGCCTATATTTATTTATAAACCGTTTTGTGATTAATTGTATGTCTAGTTGTTCTCTTTCAGACATGCGACCCATTATTTGGGTCGTGACTCACTATTAACTCACTACTGGTTATTTCTTACCTGAGGCACAAATCGGGGGCTCGTCCGGGATGCAAAACTGAGACGTGACTTATACCTCCAAACCACAGCACATTAAAGTTTTTTGCTTACTGTCAAGCTCCAACCCTGAACTTAATGATCTTAAATGTGATTGCTAGAAGTGAAACAAAACATCAGATATGCTGTTTGCTTAGCTTTCCTCCCAGTTAAGGTCAGCAGTGCCTTCCACTGCAGGACCAGATATGCTCAACTAGATATGAAGACATGCATTTGGTTGACCCTGATAGAAACTAGGCTTGATATTCTGCAGTTTGGAGTTTTGAATTCCCAGCACAGCACCCAGCTGTATGCTTACGGCAGAGTTCGTCTCATGTCCCACACCTCTTAGGGCTGAATACTTGGGCTTTTGGAGGTGGTGTTGGTAGAGAGCAAGAGAGACTGAAGGAATACCCTTGCCGCATATGTGTGTTTTCATGTGGATCAGATCTGTTGTCTGATCCTGAATGGATGCAAGTTTGCTTTAGCTTGTCCCTTTGCTTTGTAGTGTTTTATTTTAAAGCAGTAGGGCCCTATGAAATCCGTTTTATTTGTTCCTGTTTAAATTTTTCTGGATTCCATTTTTTTTCTGTTTCAATTTTTCTAGATTCTGTTTTAATGTTTAAGTAAAATTTTAGTTACCAAAAAGCATGTCTAACTGTAATCACAAAACGGATATGATTTAACAACAATTTACTAAAAGTTTAACAGAAATAACGTTTTGGGGGCCTTTGAAATCTATTTTATTATTTTTTTTAATTTTTTTTATCAATTTTCATTTTATTTTCCCCATTTTGTGTGTTTTCCATTACAATTTTTCTGGATTTAATTTTAATGGTTTAATTAAATTGTAATAATCAAAAGTATGTCTAATCAGTTTAACTAACAATTGTAACTTTTTTTTTTTTGCAATAATAGGGCCCTATGAAATTTTAAATTTAATTAATTTAAATTAATTTAATTAAAATTTTTCTGGATTTATCTACAAATTATTTATGAAAAATTGTCATAATCATTGATTTTTTAATGTAATAAACCAATTGAAAATGTAACTTCATAATTAAATAGCAGTTGTTTTGTGCATTAATATTCACAGTCACTAGTCTATATCACAATTTTTTTTTTTTTCAATACTTTTGATTTATTCACCTGGAATTTGCCAAATTCCACATTATATTGTAAATTATGACTTGATTGTGTCCATATTTTCTGGATTGCCATAATCATAGGGCCATTAAGTAGTATTACAATTTACCTGTAAAGTAGTAAATGTTCAATGTACATTTTTTTTTTTATGTGTGTGTGTGAATGTGCAAAAAAAAAAAAAGTTAAATTTTGGGTTATTTAGTTACACAATATCATTTTTTATTTCATTTATTTATTTATTGGTTTATTTATTTATTTATTATTTTTTGGCTGATACCAATTTTTGATACAACAACAAACATGGTGCTGAACTTTTGTATTTAAATGTAAATATTACCCTAACATTTTAAATGATACAACTTTTGGCCGATACCTATTTATCAATGAAGTAAACATCATTTAAGTGAACAGTAAGTACACTGCATTGCATAAAATGTTTCCAGCTGTGTCGTTTCATGTGCTTCCAGTCTGTGACCAAGATGGAGTGTTGCAGCATGTTTCTCTGAAATGAACGGAGTTGGTTTTGGGTGCGATGGTTTCTGCAAATAGAGGCCGGTTATGTGAATGAACTAGTTCAAGAGCTTTCCACCGAGTCAGAATGGTGAAGATCAGTCTGTTTTATGGTCTAACTGATAAAGCAGGAAGTAGGTTACATCAGCGCTCACCTTAAGCAATGGCTTTGTAAAGTGTTTATAGTCTGTCTCTTTCGAATGAATTGAAAGTGAAAGTAAACTTGTGAAATTGCTCCCTTTCCGAGTATATCCTGCTGAATGTGTTTTGATGTACACGTCGACACCATATGAAGAAAATTAACATGCCGTATAATGTTTCACTTCCTATTTCTGCTGCAGAAAATGTATATGTAACCGCTTGCTTCCTTTTCTCTAAAATAGAAGAAAAAAACAAACATCCTCTGGTTATCTTTGGTTGTGTTGAAGGCAAACAGCCTCTGTCACGTGTGGGTAGAGTCTGTTTTTGTTTTTTCCCTCTCCAGTTTTTAACGTTTTTATTTTCGGAGGTAGTTTTGATGCAGTTGCAAAAGGGTTTGCACGATTTTTACTCTTAGGATGCCCTTCATCAGTCAGTCTTAGGCTTCTAGAGATACAGAGTACTTGACAAATGCAATTGTAAATCCATCATGTTATCGTTTACTCGCCTTCATGACGTCCCAAACCTGTAGGATTTTATTTAATGTTCATGCTGTTTTTTTTTTTCAGTCAAATGAAATAGACTATATATTGACCTGAGGACAATCTCCTTGTTGTGAGCAGGAGTGTTGTGAAGTCAAACAATAGCTTTGTGTGAGAAACAACCCAACATTTTATCCAGTATTTTATTGGATACTCTCCACACAGCTCTCAAATGACATTTCCACATCTGCAAGTTCAATTTTATTATGTCACATTGGCTATTGGTATATGGTATTTCGGATGAATTATGGAATTATCTGGCGCATGTCCAATCGATCAAATACACACAAAAATATGTCAAAATGGCCGGCTTGGAGAGTATATACTTAAACACAGTTTATGTATTAAGTGGGTTTTATTCATGATTTTGTCCAGTTGGATTTATCAGCCTATTTAAGACTCTCTTTACAAGAAACCTTTCAAACCGCTTTCATACCAACCAAACAAGCTAAACTGTGGCGACCAAAAAGGTTGACGTGGAAGCGCTTATCTTTGCATTTGTCTTGCGTTTCTCTTCCTCTCACGTGTTTTCCAGTTCCTACTGTTTCTGATGACCTACATTGCATCCTCAATCGCTGCTTTCTTCCTTACATATGTTCCTCTTCCTCCATTTGTTTCTTTGGCTGTTCTCGTCCTTGCGTGTCCTTCAGCGTGACCTCGGTGCGTTTCTTGGAGTCTGAAAAGAATGTGCATAAAATGTCCCAACAGCCTGACTGCTATCACTGAAATTGCAAAAATCTGTTAGCCAATCGGAAACACAAATTCGGCTCGTTTGGGTTCGCTGACTCGTTTTTGGAGCACAGCGGGGTTTTGGAATGTAAAAATGTATACATTGTTGTTTTTCTTAAATGCTCAATTTATTTTACAGTTAAACTACCGTTTTTTTTATACTGTAATGTTGTACTACTATTAAAACAGTAATATTTCTATTATTTTTATTTTTTTTCATTTTTAGTCTTTCATAAGAAGATGCCAGCTTCACTGTTTTATTCATGATTTTGTCCAGTTGGATTTATCAGCCTATTTAAGACTCTCTTTACAAGAAACCTTTCAAACCGCTTTCATACCAACCAAACAAGCTAAACTGTGGCGACCAAAAAGGTTGACGTGGAAGCGCTTATCTTTGCATTTGTCTTGCGTTTCTCTTCCTCTCACGTGTTTTCCAGTTCCTACTGTTTCTGATGACCTACATTGCATCCTCAATCGCTGCTTTCTTCCTTACATATGTTCCTCTTCCTCCATTTGTTTCTTTGGCTGTTCTCGTCCTTGCGTGTCCTTCAGCGTGACCTCGGTGCGTTTCTTGGAGTCTGAAAAGAATGTGCATAAAATGTCCCAACAGCCTGACTGCTATCACTGAAATTGCAAAAATCTGTTAGCCAATCGGAAACACAAATTCGGCTCGTTTGGGTTCGCTGACTCGTTTTTGGAGCACAGCGGGGTTTTGGGAAAGGCGTGTGTGGTTGAAGTTTGCAAAACACCTGGAATGGCTTACATCACCTTTTTAGGGTTTGCATACTTAAATGCAGTGAGGAAAATGCAAATGAAGCTTGAGAGAGAGGGATTCCAATTGAAGCTTGTCTTTTCCTGGTGTGGAGCAGGAATGAGCTTTAGTTGGATTATGTAGTGTGATATCAGGCTTCCCCTATACCTCACAGATCAACGGTGAGTGTGTGTGTGTTGAATCTACATGACTGCAGTATTTGAAGCACTTCCTCTCCTGTTCTGCACAACCCGGGCTCATTGGAATTAAGTGCTTGTGGCGACGTTTCTGCAACACAGTATTACGTTCCTTATTGCACGTTTCGCAGCAGTTTCAAAATGAAGTGTTCAAAACACGACCGTGGTCACGTTTTTATTACGTTGTTTCAGGCACATATTGCGGCGGTTCAGAGTTTAAATGTGCGGTGAGTGTCACTGAAATATTAATGCTCTGCCGTGTTGGTAAATAACATTCTCTCTACACCAAACCCAACCCTAAACCTACCCGATAGTGTTAACGAATGCAAAAGTGATATAAAAACACGCATCTGCTGATTAGGGCTGTGCGATATGGACAACAAAAAAACCTATCGCGATTTCTTTGATCAATTTTGCGATTTCGATTTTAATCACGATTTTGACACACACAGACATGCTTTACAGTCATAAATGCATTCAGTGTGAATTTGAAACATATTTCCAAAAGAAAACCAATTAGAGCTTTATCAAAAAGCTGTAACATGTCTCTAGAACAGACATAAGGCAAAATAATCACTAAGTTAAAGGTGTAACAAAATGTCTCTAGAATAGACATATGGCATAAAAAAATAAAATAAAAATCCCGTGTCCAGGGATTTTTTTTGCCATGCATTGGTCATAGAGCACTTTGTGGCGTTGCCTCAATTGTTGAACTAGATTTGTTTCGCCAAGTTCACACGTACTCCGTCTGCAGTGCGTATACAGTATGTGTATGCGGTGCAGAAGCAGAAATTTCCTTGCCAATCCATGTTATTTTTTATTGCGAATAATGCGCTGTCACTTTAATTCAGCGCGTGCAGCACAGCAGAAATAGACTGCGTGCGGAAACGATCGCAGCGTGACTTCTGCAGACGCACCGCTCCTGGAGCGCACTGCCGGACCGCAATCGCGTGCAGTGTGACCGCTCTGATCCGTTAACGGTGATGCAACCGTACTATTTTAACTTCCTTATATGCGGGTTTCTGCTTTTTTTGTCGAAACGTAGTTTCACGGGATTCGTACCGGAGCGCTTCACCTCACAAGTGCAAAACCTTATCGGGTGCGCTACAGAGCAAACCTACCGAGTTAGAAAACCCACACATGAAGCTGTTTATGTGACGCTAACGTTCAAAACTATCAAATTTTGCCTCAGTCATAACATATTGTTCAAGGAATTGTGTGAAAATTAGGCGTTCTTAATGGAAACTCATAATTTGTGTGAAGAGCAATAACAGTTGTCTGAGTTTTACTGCCTCTAGTGTTCATTTCAACTGGAAACTGCAGATTCGTAAGTATAGGTAAGTGTTTTTTTCTTCTTTTATTTTTTTTTGAGTTTTGAAGAACTGTAGGTAGAGGCGCATATTTCTAATGTGCCTGGTTAGGTTCTGCAACATTTTGTGCATGTTCGTTAAAGTTTGGGTCTGTAAACTGAAAGGTTGTAAACCTACAAAGTAATTGGTGTCCATTAGGGCTGCACGGTTATGACAAAAATCATAATTGTCGATTATTCCCTTGAAATTGTAATTGCGATTATTAATTACGATTATCACAATTTACACTGAATGATGTTTATACCATTGTTTGATGCAACTGCATGCCGTATTTTTATATGAAAATAAACAAGCTGAAAGCACTAACTGAAAAACCTTGTGCTTTTCTATAGTATTAAGCCTCAAATGTACTTAAGATAACATGTAGAAAAAAAAAAACATATCTCAAGCATGCAGAATAACATAAGTGGACTTTGAACGATTAATTGCCGCTTTGAACGATTACGTATTTGTGGCATCCGTAATTGTAATCGCGATTAGAAATTCGATCAATTGTGCAGCCCTAGTGTCCGTTTAAGTTCCTCTGGATAAGTGTCAACTAAATGACAGAGTTGTCATGTACTTGTACAGATAAATCCTGGCCTACTCGATGTAATTCTTACCAAATGAGCTTGGAGGCATTCTCTACCCGGAGTAAACCTTACTCACACTGTCCAGGACTGTCTGCAGTAAGATTACCGGTGCTGTGTGTAAAGGGCAGAGAAGGTTGTGCACGTTGTTGACCTGTAGTAGCCTTCTCACAGTCTGAGCGGATAAGATCGAACGAAATAATCTCCTGTAAAATCACTTCTGAGCTGTTCAGGGATCAGCCGTTTCTCGGGGCAAGACGATGCATTTTTCCTAGCAGTTCTTTCATGTTGTTGTGATCTCTTTTGCTCGTGGATTGAACTTCTGTTAGGACAGAAAGCTGATCGGTTGTTGGTTGAGGCGTTTATCATGCCTCATTCATTTTATGTTAAAGGGATAGTTCACCCAAAAATGAAAATCCGGTCGTCATTTACGTACCCTCATGTCGTTCTAAAACCTGTAGGAGTTTCTTTCTTCTGTTGAGCACCAAAGAAGATATTTTGAAGAATGTTCGGAAACCAAACAGTTGCCGGTAGCCATTGACTTCCATAGTATTTTTTCAGTACTTCTGTCCATTTAAGCATGAATTGCTAATGGTAATAAATCTGGTGGTGTGATTGCTTACTTAGACTAATGTCAGAAACCGGAAATCAGTGGAAATCTGTTGTATCATTAACAGTTTTTTGGGGGGCTTTTGGCTTAACTTCGAGTCAACAAGTCACATTTAATTGTAATACAGATTATTTCAAAGCAGCTTCACATTAATAAACAGGAAAATAACCGTGTTAATGTTTCAGAAATCATCAATTATGAAACTAATTCAGTCTCAGCTCAACAGAAGACAATAGTGCCATTATGCAGCTCAATTCAGTTCATTTAAGCTCAAATGTCTGAATCAATGAGGATTGTTTTTGCAATTGTTTGAGCTTCCAGTTACCATATTCGATGTGATCTTTGTATGTATTTTACGTTGATCATTTTTAAATGTCAGTAAAAGCCTAAAATAAGTCTGTTCATCATATCGAGCGATTATATCTGTTCATAACACTTGAATTAAACTACTCAGTTCATATGGATTTCTTTTATGAGGTCTTTATGAACTTTTTGAAGCATCACGTTTTGGTGGAATGGACCGACATCTCTCAGGTTTTGTTTAAAATCTCTTCATTTGTCTTTCAAAGATGAACAAAAGTCACCCAGAAATGGAAATGGTCTTCATTTACTCAACCTCGTGTTGTTCCAAACCTGTGTGACGTTCTTTCTTCTGTGATACTTTGAAGAACATTGGTTTGGTGGAAAGAATTAAAATGATGTTTCATGGATCGTTTGAAAACGGGAAAAAAATTTAGATTTCAGTTAAGCATTGTAGTTGATAAATATCCACTTGAAGTTCTCGTAAGCTCACTTGACTTTGGTCTAGATCATCAGATGTCACGTCGTGGTGCCTCGGCCTATCCAAAACCAGTTTGATTAGTTTGTGTTTTTATGCAAAATTGCATTAGATCATCGCCTTTGCTTTGAGACGCAGCCGTAGTTTCTGGGCCCTTTTAGCGACATGAGTCTGAAGGCTGGTTAGTTTTTGATTTCTCAGCAGCGTTGCATAATGGCTGTCTTTCCTATTTCTTGTAGATTTTAAGTGCCTTGTCCTTAGTCAACATCTACAAGTCTGTGGGACTGGCACTCAGTAGTCTTACACATGCCGTATACTTGACCTTGGATTCGCAGCTCTTCTGAACTTGACTCTTCATATCTCTGTGTATGTTACATGCTAAGTATGTTGCCGGAGCATCATCTGATCATCTGAGCGTTATGTAAGTGTTAGCCATGCAGCTGTGGAATGCACTTCACTTAATGCTGGTGTAATCCAGCACTGGAGCTAGAGATGGAGCTCCTCTCTTCAGTCTGCAGTTCTCATCCCAACCCTCTTCCTGAAAGATTAGTGGATAGATCCGTCCAGCACTACACTGCTGGGAATACAGCGGGGATCCATCATGTCTGCTTACATTGCATTGCTTTTAGGGACTCTGCATATCATTGTATATAGAAAGTCAATGCAGTTCTTAAAGAATTCAGAATTCAGCTCCAGTCTGCTCAGACCATATTGAATCTAAACTGCTAAAATGGGTCAGAAAATGTCATGTGACATCACAACCATGAGGACATTAACATATGACCACCTGCTTTATATATCAGTAATTTGTCCTGAACTGTGAACTGCACCAGTAGATGGAGGCGAGCTAATTATAACAGAGCTCATTTGCTTATAGTCTTAAAGGTACGGTATAGCAGAAACAGCCTGATTAATTGAGATGGAAATGGGAAAGTTACTCTAAAATTAATAGTTAATTAATTAATTTAATTATTTATGCATTCATACATTCATTTATTTGTTTATGCATTAATGTATTTATTTATTTACTAATGCATTTATGTATTAAATTCTCTTTATTTTTAATTCATTTTATTTAATGTTTGTTTGTGTTTATTTATTGATGTGTTTATATTTTATTGATGTATTTTTAATGCTTTTATTTATGCATTAATGTATTAATGCAATAATGCATTTGTTTCTTTAAGCATTAATGGATTTATTTATTTTAGCATTAATGCATTTATTTATGCATTGATGCATGCAATACTTTGTGTGTGTGGTTTTTATTTATTTATTTATTTTATGAGTGTCCAGGTGGTTGCTTTCTTGCCCAAGTAAAAAAAAAAAATCCTTAAGTACACCTTATTGACTCTTCTCTAAGCCCCGCCTTCCAGTCATACCTTAGTAACTGTTGCCATATTTTCTCAGAAAAGGCTTTTTCGCTACTCTAATTTGTTTGGATGAAATTTTATGGAAGTTATCCAAAATGATGGTAAACTGTTATTTCTGGGTCATTTGTGAGGTAAAGTTTGCAAAGGATTCCTTTTCCAAATCTTTGTGTATCTGTAAATTGTCACCCTGATTCTCAGATGATTCTCTGTTTTTGTCCCGGAGTACATTTAATGTTAATTTATGCATTAATTCAGATCATTATAGTGTCGGCAGATTTCCCACTACATTAGTGCATTGTAGAAACTATAGGAACAGTTCTGTTCCCTTTCGAATGAGGCTTTTCTTTTTTTTCAGATGACTGTGAGAAATGTTTGGTTTTGTTTTTTTTAATAATTTTGCTGCATCATTTCTTTCAAGAAAATCATCAGATTAATATGCTTTGAAATGTTCCAGCCCATGTGAGCATCATATCCATAATGATACGTGTTTGGTGGAAGACGCTGAACACAAGTGCATGTGTTAAAGCAGTGGAATAGCGTTTGGTTTCCCTCACGAACACACACCCTGCTCCTGCCTGGGCTTGCAGAGACGCACAGGGTTTCCTCGCCCCGTTCAGGCTCGGCTTGTTTTGCTGTTGAGGGTTTTATCCACACGGTCTCTTGTGCTTTTGTCTCTGCAGCGTTCCCTCAGCCACCTGCCGGAGAGGAGCAGTGAGCTCGGGCTGATTGGCTGGTAATGGGGCATGGGAGGTCATTAGCTTTCACTCTTTTCACAACTGGCTCGGTTTGTGCAGCTTCAAAGGCCTTATCTCTCAGATACACTGCAGTGAATCACTCAGGACTGGCATTGCGTATTGAAATGACAGTCAAAGTGAAATTTGACCCAAGAGCCAGGATCAAACCTGCAGGTGCACAAGACTTTGAGACACTGGCCATGTTTGGGTTTAAGTGCTGGTATACTGCATACTGGCTTCTGTCAAAAAATAAATAAATAAACGTTTAATATAATGTGTGTAAATGCAAAATGAATGACTATGTATTAATGCAATTAAAATATAATGTATTAAATTATTATGATATATTAATAAGTAACAATAAAAATAATAATTCAGTTTCTTCTGTTTAATTCAGTAATTATTGCATTCTGGCACTCTTTAAAAATAATGCATTTATAAACACTTGAAGAAATGACAACTAAACACTTGGAAACGTATCTAAATGTAATTAATTACTATATATTAATATTAGCAATAAATTATGTATTATATTATTATAAATGTCAATTTAAACATATTAATAATGCTGTTTGTTTAATTCAGTGTTTGCTGTATTTTGGCTTTCATTAAAATACATTTTATTAACATTTTTGTATATAATATGTATATGTAATGAATTACTATATATTAATATTATTAATAATCTGTACAGTAGTATAATATATGATACAGTGCTACAGTAAATTATAAAATAAAATAAAAATGTTTAATTCAGTAAGTGCTGTATTCTGGCTTACATTAGAAATAAAATGTGTATATGTAATGAATTACTATATATTAATATGATTAATAAGCTGTACAGTAGTATAATATATGATACAGTGCTACAGTAAATTATAAAATAAAATAAAAATGTTCGTTTAATTCAGTAAGTGCTGTATTCTGGCTTACATTAGAAATAAAATAATTACACTTATAAACGTTTTTTTATTTAATGTGTCAAAATAGAATTAATTGCTGTTATATATGATTAATTTATATATTAAATGTTATTCAAAGTTAATAATAATAATGCTATTGTTATTAAATCATATATAAAGGAGCAATTAAAAATTAAATAAGGACATTTAAAAAACATGTTTTGTATATTGTGTGGAAATATAAATAATTGCCAATGCTATATGTTAATAAATTACATGTTAAATGTTGATGATGATGATCATAATAATATTAAATTATAGTAACAATTAAAGTAATAATGCTGCTTGTTTAATGAGTACTGTCTAAAAAAAACCCTACTATTTAGTGTAATTGTGTCTAAAAATAGTCTGATTAGTTAATGGGTCAAGAAGAGATACATTGTATTGCAGTAAGAGTTAATTTGTCACAATTGAAAGGGAAGGTCAAGTTGTGTGCGTTGCATTATGGGATGGTTGGCTGTATAATGCAGAAGTGGTAAATGTGGAGAAAATCTCTCTCTTATGGCAGTTTGAGTTGAGTCTGCTGTGAAACGGTGTTTTTGAGTCGATCCAGCAGATGGAGCTGAAACACTGAGGCTTTGCTCTCTGTTAGTGAAACTAGACCACAGCCACACGCTTCCAGACATCGGTATGGTATTGCTGTGTGGATATGAGCATACAAGTGCAGAAATATGCACTCATTTGACTTATTAATTACTTCTGTTCATAATGAGTGCATATTTTAATGTAGATTAATAAAACATGTCAAAGTTCAGTTGTATTGTACAAGTGTACTTTCTCTTCCGCTGTGGGTTCGAGTGTGTGCGTCCCCTATCTAGGGTTTGTGGAGACAGGGGTGGAACTTTAATAAGATGCATTAACCTTCTGCTAAGATGAAGTAAAGGCTTCATTAATATTTCAGTCAGGGTCATCTGAGGCTGCGTCCGCTCTCTTCAGCACAGAGATTTAGATCCGATCAGCGCTCATCAGGTTCATAATGCATCAGGATCCGATGGGAATGGGAGTGTGGAGAATGGCTCGTTTGTCAGAAGTTCAGAGAGGCTTCAGAGCCGCTGACCTCTCGTGATGTCAAGAGGGACAGAGCCTTATATCTGTAGGCAGTGACCGATCAGCTCTCAAGGGAACCGCTGATAATATAACGCGCAGTGCAGAGCGTCTTTTATATGGTTCAGCACTTTTTCTACTTAGATTTCAGATTTTTTATATTGATCATGCACTGCTCAGCTCTAAAAAGCACTGAACACACTTTGAAACTAAGGCACTGTAACTGTAGTCTGGACGATTTGTGCAATGTTTTCCAAGTCATCTGATTCTGAAGCCATACAATAACAGACTATAATAATTTATGTCCTTATGTCCTTATGATAATCAGATATGCTGAAGAGTGGATGCCAGTAACATCAAATGCCATTTAATACAAGTCATTAGTAAATGTAAACCTTGAATTTTTCTTTCTTTCTTTCTTTCTTTCTTTCTTTCTTTTAAGAGGACTTATTCCTCTTAGCTTTCTAAATGTCTGATTATATGCAGACAGCTGTGTGTGTGTGTGAGTGTGAGAGAGTGTGTGTGTGCATGTGTGTGAGTGTGTGAGAGTGTGTGTGTGTGTGTGCGTGCACGTGTGTGTGCGTGCGAGTGTGTGTGTGTGTGTGTGTGTGTGCACTACTCAAATCCTCTGTTGTTTTCCAAGGTGTGGGATTCATTAGCATGGCTCTATTTTTGGAGTGTGTGTCATGGTGAACTGAGGATGAGATGGATGTGCTGTAGATTTGATCACTCAGACTCGTTCGTGTTCAGTAACCAATCAGGACTCTCTCTGGAGTCTCTGCCCGCCGTCCCGAGAGCGAGTCAAGTCTAGCACGTCCTCACATTCCCCGTTTGGGATGAACTGATGCTAAAATTTGCAGTGTTTGGTTTTATAGCACGGGCTGGTCTGGGCGGAGCTGCTGTGAGTCCGTCTACACCTCCAAACCTCATGATTTCCCTTCATGAACAAAGTCAGCAGTGTGTCCCGAATCCAGCGCGCCTTCAAGGACCAGATTTAGGCTTTAGAAAGAGCTGAAATAGTTATTTGTGTTGCGCAGGCAATGGCAAGTGATGGGGATTGTGGCTCAAAAAGCAGAAACACCAAACCATAATATTTGAGATTTTTGGCTTTTCATAAAGATGTGAACTACATCTAGTGACCACATCACCTCAGGTTTGCAACACTGTGTTCAAGACAAGTATACCTTTGTGAAAATGAAGTACACTTCAGCATACCTTTAGAAAGAGTACTTTTTATGGAGATAATATACTTTAAAAGAATATACTTAAGTGTGAACTGAATGTAATGTTTTCAGACTCTTATGCATGTTATTTACAATTAAATGAAAACGTTTTATAGTTCCAAATTTATATTGAATGCACTTAGTTGAACATATGCTTTTCTAAACCACTTAAGTAGGACTTCAGTATATCTTTGTATGTAATTTCATTATTACTTCTATTGTATTTGAAATATGGTGAAAGTTACTGCTTAATGTGCTGACAAGCAACTAAAATACACTTTAATGTCATTTGTTCAAATTTGTATGTCATACACATTTAAATATATTTGTAGTGAAGTTGCAATTTGGTACAATTAAAATGTTAACCTTAAATGATTAATATAACTTTCAAATATCAAATAACACACTACAGTTAATGAAGTACTTTACATGTGCATTAGTTTGTTAGTCAACACATCAAAATAAGTGTACTTCTTTCATGCACGACAAAAATATGTTAAATCATAATGAGTTAAAATGTACTTTAAAGTAGAACTTAATTTGACATTAATAAAAGTGCACTTTTTAAGTGTACTTAATTCATGACTATGTTTCATAACACACTTAAGTACACTTAAGTGGCATTTTATATTTTATTTCATTAATATTATATTATCAGCAAGTACAGTTTTTTTTTTTTAATCTACTTTTAGGATTTGAAGTACACTACAAGTGTACATTCGATACAATTAATGACTTATTTTTCACAAGAGTAAACGGTGAGATTAATGATCTTAATTGGATTGTAGGACATAGTGGAAACCACTGCTTTGTCGACTTTCTGTAGCTTTTATTAATTTCTATTCTGTACTACAAATGATTTTCATTTTGTCGTTTTGGTTGTTATAACTTGATGAAAGAGTGGAAATAACCGTCACTGTGTTTAATGTTATTGTGAAGTGATTGTTATCTGATGCACAGCAGTAACTGCCAGCTCTGGATTGCATTACTAAAACCGTTTCTGCTGAAGTTTAGAAGGTCGGGATCTTGCTCTCTGATCAGGTAAGGTTTGTTAAAAGCGCTCTAATGCAGTGTAGATGGAGGGATCCCAGTTGATTTGCATTAGGGGACTGTGAAGTATGTCAGGGTTGCACAGCGAGAGACCTTCCACACATAGCTCCTGCTTGGCCATTGTTTTGCCGCTGCGCTGATGGACATCGCAGGTATCAGACGGTTACATAACTTCCTTTTGAGATCCTCTGATGGGCTGCCAATGCACAGTGAAAGATCTCTGCAGGAAACCTTCTCTTTATGCACTTATGTTTTTTCTGACAAGGTTTTATCCCGCCTATGTTCGAGGTGCATGCCATGTCGATGGTAATTCTTCCTTATGTAGTTTTAGTTTTTCTTCCTTTTGTATGGAGTCTTCAGTGTGATGTGGGAGTGCTTTGGTGTCACTTACACACTCAGAAGGAGAGATGTGAGACTGACCTGGTGACTCGGGGAACGTGATGTTCTTGTAGTGGAGAGTCGAGTGGTTCTGTCGAGAGTCAGTTCTGTTAGAATCAGCATTCATTCACTCCTTCCCTCCCTCACTCCCTCCCTCACACACACACGCTCGCTCACTCACTCACTCCCTCACTCCTTCCCTCACTCACTCACTCACTCACACAACACACACTCACACTCACTCACTCACTAAGCCTTCATTTATTTGATTAAAAATACAGAACAATACAATAATATTATGAAATAGTTTTACTATTTAAAACGGCTGTTTCTATGTTAATATGTTCAAATGTAATTTATTTCTGTGATGCACAGCTGTATTTTCAGCATCATTACTCCAGTCTTCAGTGTCACATGATCTTCAGAAATCATTCTAATATGCTGATTTGCCGCTCAAGTAACATTTCTGATTATTATCAATGTTGAAACCAATATTTTTTGTGGAAACTGATACATTTTATTTTTCAGGATTCACAGATGAATAGAAAGTTCAAAAGAACAGCATTTTTAATGCATTTACTGTCACTTTTGATCGATTAAATGCATCCTTGATGAATAAAAATAATTTCTTAAACAAAAAAAACGTTTGAAAAGTAGTGTAAATATAAAGCTTTTGAAGTAATACAAATAATACATTCATTTATATTTTTGAAATAGAAATCTTTTATAACATTATAAATGTCTTTACTGTCACTTTTGATGAAATTAATGTGTCCTTGATGAATAAAACTATTAATTTCTATTTTAAAAAAAAAATAATTTACCAACCGCATACATTTGAAAGGTAGTGTATGAGCTCTGAAAGGGTATTGTCATTTCATTTTTTTTTACAAGAAAGAATCAGTTTTAGTTCAGTCTTAGAGTCTAAGTTTGATACAAGTGTCCCAAAAAAGTTTTTTGCATATTACACAGATATGAAAAGCTAAAATGCACCATATCCGGTGGTGATAAATCATTCATCTCACATTTGTAGGGCGCTGTATATTCCACAGAAATCTCAATAAATGTACATGCATTTAATAGGAAACACTGGCCTGAAAAGTAATTCCATTTTACTGAACCGAGTGCTTTAGTCCAGCTGAGCTTGAGCTTGGAATGAGGTTTCAGCTGAAACGGCTTCATCTCCTCCAGCGAGCTGCTCTTTTCTCAGTCAGTTTCATTATCAGTAATATTTGAGGAAGGCGCTCGCGGCTTCGTGACAAACAGAAATGCTCGGCTGTTTCTTATTGAGGAAGCACAGAAACACAGGAAAGCTGTTCGTGTTCAGCGGAGCCCAAACAATGCATCGCCACATTCCTGCTGCTCTTTTTCTTAATGAACAGGAAGCAGTGAAAGTACAAACCCTCAGAAGACAAACTTTAACCCTGAATATTCCCACTGCACTCTGTAAGCATTATGTAACGCACAGAGCTTGACACAAACATCAGTTTTGAAGTTCAAAGTGCAGATTCTCAATATGACTTTTGAGCTCCTTATTGTTCCCGGAGTGCATATTGCTGTCCATTAATGGTTATATGTTGAAGACTTCGCGTCTTGGTGAAGTGCATGGTAATCTTCATGGTTTAGGCCTCCTTATCAGCAGCAGCAGAACTTATCCAGAAACCACATCCGTAACTTCCGCTCTTTCACCCGACGGCTGTGAAGTTCTCGCACGTACGGCCGGGGAGTCAGACGGCGTGGATGTTTGTTCGTTTGTGACAAATAAATAAGAAAAGTAGGGTGAGGAAGCAATTGTTCATGTTGCGAGAAATGGAGAATAGCGAGGAAGATCCGCCCGTTGATTTCGAGAGCCTCGAAAGCCCTCATGGTCTTCTGTGGACGCTCTTCAACAGGTACTCGGTTCTTCTCAGGCAATCAAACAATGATTGTGCTCAATATACAGAGCTCTACACTGGCGTGTTTGCACAGGAGAACTTGACAAGTTGAAAAATGTTGTTTTTCTAGGACTGGCACTCAGTCCTGAGCTATTTCGAGTATTTCTAACATCATTCCTTAGGTGTATTTTCACGATTCTCCTTGTATAATTAGGGAGTCATTTATCAAAAAATGCAACCTAATTGTTCAAGTTGCGTTTTCTTTTTCTTCTTTGAAACACACAATAAGATGTTTGATAGACTGTCCAAGCAGTTAATTTCCATGCAACACAAGTGCAGATTATTACTACCGTCAAACACACACTAAAACTCACAGATCGTCAACACAAACCCACAAAATATAAGCTCAGTTTAACTAGAAGAAATTATGACGTGTATATATTACTATTATGTTCTCAAAGTAATACTAATTTAAGGAATATCATACAGGAAAGTTATTTTTTATCTTTTTTTATTTTATTTATGCACTTCTGTTGTGCAGCATTTTATTTGACAAAACAAATGCACTGTTTTTTTGTAATTTATTGTATTTTGAGTTGATTACATTTTAAATAATTGTTAAAGTTAAGTTTTAAATGATTGTTTAAGTTTTATTAATTCATTTCATTAGACACCATTTCTTGATGATACCTTTGTAATAAATAATAAAATGCAGAATTCAATAAACATTAAATGGAAAGCACAAAATGTAGGGAAAAATAAAAATGATTTCATGGAGCCCTAATTTAAAAGGAAGCTACTCTGTGGAGTGTAGTTATGTTTACATTCATCCTCTAACAAACATGTGGAAAGCATTTCCTTAACCATTAATGGTAACATCGTGATAAATATCGATATTTTATGATATGGAAAAAAATAATAAAAATAATATTGTGATATTTTGCCCTAATTCAGAAGACTTTTTTTAATCAAAAATTTAAATAAATAAAATCATCTAACTGGGGTTGGTATGACATGCTGGTGAATAATTTTTGTATATTTTTGTTTTTTAATGTTTATAATTTTTGTATATCTATTGTGGCGCTATTTCATTCCCTAGAGAGATTGTACTGGTCAGCAGAGTTAAGGTGCGGTCACTTTTACTGGTGTTTGTCAAAATTTCGTAGGTAAATTACAGTCATTTCAATAGGGATTCACTCGTGAGTGGAAGTTTTCCCCATGCAGATTTTGCAACGGGTTCAAGTTGGTTGTGCAAATTTGAAAGCTTCTTGGTTTGAAAGTGACTTTTGTGTGAGCTTCATACATCGCCACACTATTAAAAATAGACCTTTATTGCATGCAAAGTTCACCTAAACATTGCTAATGTGACCACACCTTTAGAAGTAAAGATCCTTTTGTTGCTATATATATATATATATATATATATATATATATATATAGTTTTTATTACCTCATATATATATATATATATCCAAGATATGTTGGTGCCTATCTTAAATTCCTAAAGCATTGAGTTTACTAAGAAAACATTCAGCACGCTGCGGCTTCTTTGCGTCACTGCTTTCGTAAGCTGCTCTTTCATTTTCTCTCACCTGTAGAAGCAATGAAAGCCTCCTCTGTTCTGCCTCCCTGCCCCTGGTTTTTTTCCCTCCTGGACAAGCCTCTCCTGTCCCGCTCACACAGGCCTCATTATTTCACCACTCCCACCTACAACCTGACGTCCGTGCCTCATTTTAGAAAGCACATTAATGATAACCCTGCCTTGTATTAATTGAAAGATGGCATGAAATATTTCAAAATCACACCTCTGGATTATTTAAAACTTATAAAGGTAATTTATAAATGGTGGCCTGCACAAGTGTTTGGATTGAAAGTAGCAGGCAGTATATTAACCGCGTTGAACACTTTTAGCATTCTGACCTACATTTATATGCTTCATGGATGCCTAAAAATAAGCAGACATTTATGCTATGGTGACTAATATGTATATACTGTAGATGCACAGTGTAGCAGAAAAGCTAAGAGGGCGCATGCATGGAGCCAGGGAGGCTGTGAGTCTCTATGTGTTTGTCTGTCTTGGCGTGCTGTTAGAGGACTAAAATACTAGTCCCGGGGCCAGACTGGCCCTTCTGGCTTGTCGAGTCCGAACATGCCTTCAAGCCCTGCAGGAAAATTCCAGCCTGATGTTCCACTGTAAATTACATTGTCATAACACAAATTGCTACACAGCAGCAGCATCCAGTGCGTCAAGATTTCGTCAGAACATGCGGTGAAGCAACCTGTTAAGGAAATGCTTCATGGGAAGTTGACATAGCGAGCGGTTATAGCGGTGCCCTGCACTATACTCAATATAAAGGTATTTTAA
Source organism: Sinocyclocheilus rhinocerous (assembly GCF_001515625.1). Classification (NCBI taxonomy): domain Eukaryota; kingdom Metazoa; phylum Chordata; class Actinopteri; order Cypriniformes; family Cyprinidae; genus Sinocyclocheilus; species Sinocyclocheilus rhinocerous. The sequence continues at coordinate 638,198 of NW_015658509.1, forward strand.
ACAACATTTTGCTCATTCTCTTATTACTATGCATGCATGCATTTTTATGACCATCAGTGCAATTTATATACTATTGTAGTTTTTGTTAATATTAAATTAAAATGTTTAAAAACTTTAATAAAAATAAATAAATAAATGCATTGATAATCATATTTTTTTGTAATTTTTGTTAGTTTTTTATGTCTGTATAGTTATTATGAAGTTTCAATTATTAGTTTTAGTTTACTTAGTATTAGCTATTTTAGTATTTCAGCTTAAACTAAATGAGAATGTGTAATGTTCCTTGGCAACTAGTTGAAATAAGTTTATATCATATGTATATGTATTATTTCCCTTCCATAACTTGAATTTAGGTTTTTTGAAATCTTGAATTTTTGGTTGGTTTTAAGTTTGTTTTATTTTATTTATTTATTTGTTTGTTTTTCATAAAAAATGTCTACTAAAATCACTACCTATAAACTTTAATGAATTAAGTAAATAGTTTAGTGTTAGAATGGTTGAAAAAAAAAGAAGAGGTTTCCAGTTAGGAGAAAGCTGTAAATTAGACACTCATATGCGTGATGAATATAGTGTAAAAACTGAATTATGCATTATATTATTCCAGTAGAACTAGTGGAATCATATCTGTTTGTTCCACAGTTTGAGTTATTGCTGTGGTTTTGGAGGAAAGTCCAGTTATGCTGCACCCAGATCGAGCACATTGTTTTCTGCGTGCAGTGAATGTGGAGAGTCACATGCATGAGGTTTTTTTGCATTCCAAATATTGCGCTTTGGCCCCGCCCATCCGTTCTGTGATTGGTCAGAAGTTTGGCCGAAGGAGAAGCACAGCAGAGCGACTGTTTTGCATGCAATGCTCCTGAAAAGTCTGGAATCACTTCATCAGAACCTATGATCGCGTTCAGAGGCGCGTCCGTCAGCAGCGTTTGGAAACATGGTCGGAGATCACGCCATAACCGGAGACGGCGCGCTCACGCAGAGGTCCCCCAAAAACGGATTAAGCTGTAAAATGGTCCTTCAGGCGGTGGGCAAAGTGCTGAGGTAACTGTCTCTGTGCTCCTCTACTGAGCTCAATGATTTTTCTCTCATTTTCTTCACGGTGCGGTGGTGTGTACGCGTTACGCGCGCGTCTGCTTGACGGAACAGCTTTCCACTAACTTCTGATTGTTAGCAGCGCACCTTTAATGTGCGTGTAATCTGCGTGTTTCTCAGGTTTCTCCAAGCTGTAAGGATATATGATCGTTCCCCGCGAGGCTCATAGATCAGTTATTATTAGAATGAATTGCGGCTTGGCCAGCGCGGTTATTTCTGTGGCAGTGGACCAAAAGGCGCACCGGTATTTTTAGGCACCATATAGGCAGTTTATATATAAATTACACAAGCATGCTTTTTAGATTACACAAAAATAGTTATTTTGATACATATGATACAATATCTATTCTGAGTCCATGTAGAGATGAGTTTAGTGCCACTTTGTTGACCTGTTGCCGTCTGATCCACTGTTTGTTGTTGAATGTGTAGCTAATATGAATACAAACATTTTTTTGTTATTATTTTTAAAAAAAAGTATGAAATGTATGCAGTACGCATTGTATCAGTAACATGATGTTTACAAAAAAGCACCATGTTTAAAAAAATAAATAAATGTACAACATGCTGTGAGATTTTATATGGATAGGAATTATAATATGAAATAATATATAACACTGAAAATCATTTTCTTCACACATGAATTGGAAAAGGGAAGGCGCTATAGGTTGCATAGAGCAATTATTTTTTAATATATTTTATTTTTAATATTTTATGTCCTTTGTCATATTTTCAGTCAGTTTTAGTAACTGTTGACATTAGTGTTTATTTATTTTTTTATTATGGGTTTGTTGTGTTTCTTTGAGTTGTGAATACATTGTATGTGTATGTTGTACCAGTAGTAGAGAGAAAAATAAAAATTTCTGTGAAAATGAGTTAAATAAATTTCTGGGGCCCCTAAAATAACATAACATAATAAAAAATAAAAAAAATTAAATATTAGCATTACAATTAGCTGCTTGAACAAAATAAATACATAAATAAAAAAATAAATTAATTAAATAAACCTTTGTATGTATCAGTGGTGGAGGTAAGGAATTACAACTACTCACGTTACTGTAATTAAGAAGTTTTTTCGGGTACTTGAGCTTTTTTGAGTATATTTTTAAAGCTGTACTTTTACTTGTACTTAAGTACAAATTAAGCAAAATAATCTACTTCGTTACTTTTAAATCATAGTTCGTTACTGAGTACGCCCACAATTTGAATTGATATTCTAACCTTTGACGGCACTTCAGTAGCTAATAAAGATATCCGATCGTAAAGGGACCAATAACAGCCCTGATATCTAAAGCGCTTCTCCAAGCTGCGTCTCTCTCTCTTCTCTCCGACAGCGAGTTTGACACGCATCCGTCTCCTGTCGATTACAGAGTCTGAATGTCCGTGCTGGGTTACAGGTATTACGCATAATTTTAATCATACATCATATGTACATAACATGAGAACACAGTCATGTAATAACAGAAAACTGGATGTGAGCTCTCAAATAGGCCTAATTTATACAAATGAGCTGCCTGTGCTCTCACTCCGATATGCTTGTGCGCAGACTGTGTGCAATCGCGATCTCTCCGTGCTTTTAAAGTAGAAATTA
>NW_015658509.1:640931-651285 GCF_001515625.1 Sinocyclocheilus rhinocerous
ACAATGTAAGTTTATGCTAGAAATGTTTTGGAATGGGATATTTGTCTGATTTGTACATGTAAATATCCTAGTCTGTGTAACTGCATCACTACATTGTACAGTCATTACTAGGGCTGGGTATCGATTCAGATGTTCCAATTCGATTCGATTTCGATTTTCGATTCGATATTCGATTTCGATTTTCGATTTCAATTCTCGATTCAATTTGACTATATGAATGAATATAGATATAATACAAATCCTATATTTATAAAAAAATGAACAGTGAACATAAGATTACAAATGGTTAATTAATAGGATAAAATATCTACATGGCAGTATACAGTAGTATGTGTTAGTTTTGCCAGTGGTATTGAAAATGATTAGTCGTCATGAAATCAAAAATGACCCTACTTACTTTTTAGTGTTAGGGTTATAATTTTTCAGTATTACATGACATCGTGAGTGTGTATATGCACAGTTTGTTGTTTTTTGGGGAGCGTCTGGCAGAGCATTAGGACCCAGAAGCAGTGAAGCATGATGTCAGACGTAACAAGCAGATATTTTTAACCACTCCTATCCAACCGTGAATCTGCTCTGAGCAAGAGGTGGAGAGGCGGTGCACCACAATACAACCCCACCCTTTATTCAATATTCCATTTATCTCGGAAATACATCACAACACTGAAGTCAGTTGCAACTTCCGGTTCACGTGTACTTTGATACTGATATTTTTCAAGGTATTAAAGTTAGAAACTCCTGTATCATGACCACTAATTCACGTACTTTGTCAATAAGATAAAAGTGGGTTTTGTTCAAAGTAGCTGTTATCCACATAGATCTTTGATATGAATGAATATTTTTTGGTAATTCATTAAATATCGCCGACTAAAAAGTAACTAGTAACTAGTACTCTGAGTAGTTTTTGAGAGGAGTACTTTGTACTTTTACTTAAGTACTGTTTTGACACCAGTACTTTTACTTGTAATTGAGTATTATTTCAGCAATGTAACAGTACTTGTACTTAAGTACAAATTTTCAGTACTCTTTCCACCACTGGTATGTATGCATGTAGTTTCAGACTTCTGGACCCCACTGTATATAAGATGCATATGCATGCAGTCTCCATAATGTTGTCTACTCATCATCCATATGATTAATTTGCTATATATTTGGCACCTTATGTCCAGAGCGTGGTTTGATCACTTTTTCCAGATTGGAAATGGAAGCTAATTTCTTGTTTATTAATATTCAGGTCCACTGTTTTAGTGAATAAGTGAACGAGTGCAATCTGGCTCGGGGTTTGGGATTGTTCGGTGGCCTCAGGTGAGCTGTGAAGTGACCTACTGAAAGAAGAGAGCTCTTCCTGTCTGTCAGTTAATCATTTAACAAACTCAATGAGCAACCCTGCAATGAGCACTGATCGCTAGGGCTGGGTATCGTTAAAAATTTTTCGATATCAATACCGATACATTGACTTCGATACCGGTTCCTGAACGATACTTTTTTTCGATACCGATTTTATGAAATCAATTTGAACAAGATTCCATTATCTAAAAAAAAAAAAAAAATTTTCAGCTTGTTGATGTTTATACAATATCAAAGACTCATCTCCTGAGCCACTGCACAAAGGAACACAATGTAACCAACACAATACATCGGTGCAAATAGTTTTAATAAAGCTCAAATAGTCTTCAGTTTACACATCTGTTAGGCTACATTTACACTAGTCCGTGTTCGTTTTAAAACGCATAGCTCAGACAGAATCATGATTTCTATTCATTTTCCACTGATTTACTGATGAGCATTAGCAGCTTCCAGCGCTGTCTGCCTGTGTTCTCTCTTCCGTGATCGCTGCTCTGACTCAGAGGTAATAACATTTAATTTCAGCAACATTACATGTGCTTTCGGTCGTGTAACGTTAGTATAAACGGACATCTGCATATGATTGGAACTCCACGCAGCTCCCGCGCTACTCTCCATTGGAAGTTAATGACTGAATGACCGGTCTGTCGCTTGTCGGAGATAGTGGAAAGCTGGCTTGAAATGCAGTGGAAACGCCAGTATGACGAGGATCGTTTTCATTTTAAAACATAAACGCACCAGTGTAAATGTAGCCTTACATCTAAGGGAGCTGGGACGCATTCACATTACAGCCTCACGTGTGCGGCAACATCTCTGAGTGTAACCGGTGTTAACTAATAGGTGTGTTCGACTTTACGCGGACCGACTGTGCAGACCGATCGGTGTATTACAGTACCACGAGAGCTAAAGAGAGCAGACTGCTCCGTGCGCATTCGAATCGCTCTCGCGGATGTCAAACACTGATCGATCTGCGCCGCACCTCTTCTAGTCGAACACACCGGCTAGTGCTGCAGGCTTAAGGCCAAAGTATACTTCGGCCGTCCGCGTCCGCATTATGTCATTTTCGTCATCAGGAGGGCTCGTGGACAGCCGGGCACCCCGTCCGCGTGCAGGCAATTTTTTGAGACCGTGCAGACGGTCCGCGTACAACAGCGCATGCGCGAGGTGAAAGTTGAGACAGAGCGCAAGTCAAACTGTGTCGAGCTCGTCCGTCCGCACTCATCCGCGGTTGAGTATACTTTGAAAGCTGTGAGGATGTGGCTGAGCGCGAGACGGAACGGAATGCAATTCAAAGGTAGGACCACACTGGCCGATACCGATTAATCAACAGATAGTTTTTAAAATGGATACTGAACAAAAACTGTCTGTCAAAAACAGTCCCAAACCATAGTTTGTACATGACTATATATTGATCATTAAAGTTAGTTCAAAGTTCATTAACTAATGTTAACAGAAGCAACTTTAAAATTTTAAAAATGTATCAATGTTGAAATTAACAGTCTAGCAAGGAATAATATGTCTACAGCTTTTATCAACCTTAGTTAATGTTACAAATGGAGTCTTATTGTAAAGTGTCATTGCTGTGAGTTACTACAGCCTACAGTTTTGCCATCGTCACGAAAATGCATAATACATGGTCGCAATAATTTACAAAACAGCTCAGTCTCCTTATTTAAATTTATTTGCATTTGACAGTTGAGAGAGAGACGGCAGCTTTCCCGCGAGTGGGCGTGGTTTCAGCGTTTGAGAGCAGAGAATACTGCTTATTTTTTTCACGATTTTGATACCTTATTTTATTTACTTTGTGTTTACATTCAAATTTGGCTGGGTGGTTAATAACACATTTTTATGTGGTGTGACAAACCAACACACATTTAATATCGCTTTACACGGACTTTAAATATCTACACAAAGGCCATAGCATTGAAATTACATAAATTTGGATATTGTATGTTTATACTCTCATGTTTTATTTGCCTCTATTCTAGAACACTTGATGATTATCCAATCAAAATAACAAAATATGGCAGTCGCACACTGGGCAAAAACTCACAGGTATCAGGAATCACACACACCTCACACACACCTTGCTCTATTAATTCAACATCTAGTCATCAAATTAATTGCATAGTAATGATATGAAAACAGGTCATTACTATGGATTTGGATTTTTGCCGATAGTTCTGGCAATCAACTATCGGTGCCGATTAATCGGCAAAACCGATCATTCTGTCGACCTCTCGTGTGTTTGTTGGGGGATTTCAGAGATTATCACGGCCAGACATAACTATCTGCTTGTGCTTTCATTTCACAGCGTATATTTCTCTTTGAGAAGCGTTATATTCTTGATAACTCCAGGGATTATCGCATACTTGATAAAAGCAAAGAATTGAATAAGTGTGATGTTTGCAGTGTATCTTTCAATAAGTTGCAGCCAATTAGAAAGTTTATATTAGCAAGTTTTGCACTGTAGATGTGCATCTTTATAGTATTATGCCATACCATGAATGCCACACTTTAAATGTCTGGATTTGTGGATTTAATGCTCAGTTCTTCAGGTGAAATAAACGGCTGCTCTTTTATAGCTGTATACTATCGCATAAGCCTCAAGCTGACATTCGTCTAATTATAGTCTCTTAAAAACCAGTCTTGGCGTTCCCACAAACTGTGGCTTTTCAGAGAGAGGACTGATTTGATGTTTCTATAACAGTCTTTTAAATGGCACTTTTAGGGCCCTGCAGCATCGGTGGCGGCTCAAGTCTGGAGTTGGAGTCAAAAAGCTGTTTCGTCGGCCGTGGCTGAACTTAATCTTGCAGATTTGCTAATGTGTTTTAGGTGGGATCAACGTCTGAGGAAATATGTGGAGACTCCCTAGTTTGAAGAGGTTTGCTAAGTGACTTTGCCTTTTAAGTCGTGCAGTAGAGTGAAAGGATTAACCCAGTTTGCATAACAGTTAGCAGATTGTTTTCTTCTTCCGCACCCATTAAAATATTTGTTTATTAATTTGGAATCTGAGGCATGTTTTTCTACCCCTTCAGTCAGGTTATTCTTGACATGTTCGGCATTTTTCTGAACCTGAAGGTGAGTTCGTATGTAGGATTCTCATGTTTTTGAATAGTTTAAATAGTTGACATTCTGCTGAGACGTTGGTTTAAATATGCACCAAGTTGCAAAAAAAATAAAATAAAAAATGAGTGGATCAAGATGTGACACTATGACTTTGCTGCTCTATTCATTAAATACTACTACTTTTGAGTAAAAAATCCCATGCTTTTTTGGACTTTGCATAATGCATTAATAAAGCACGGATTGTATTTTATCTCCATCTTGACTTTGAAAGTAGGAAAATGCATCAGCGAGTCAGTGGAATGTTTTTCAGCATGTCTCGCCCATAATGGACTAGGCATGTAGCTTCTGAGTATTTGCCAAAGAACATGCCCTGAGAATAAAAAAAAGGCTCGATTCGACACACAAACGTTCCTAATCGTGTGTGTCTGAGATTGACACCAGTCTCTGATCGCACAAAGACCATCAGAAATGCCTTCTCAGACTTCATGTCTGTCTGCAATCTGCATCTCTACATCTGCGTTTGCTTTCGGGAGTCTGTAGTTCATTGTTAGATCGTGCTCCCGGGAAGGAAGTTGGGAACAGCGATTAAGCAGAAACGTCTATTGCATCATTTGACTTTCCTGAAAACCACAGGCATGGCTAAGAGACTGTTCTGAGGAAAAGAAAGCGTGCCATAGTCTGACGTCCTCCTCCCTCTTGTATTAACCATACATGGAGTCAAAAGCAGGCAGGTCAGTAATCAGAACCGTGAAGATGGTTATCATTGTCTGGAAGAGCAGCTCTGAAAAAGCTCCCATTATAAACCCAAAAAGAATGCAAGCAACCTTTGATCTGTACAGTATATGAATGCAGGAAATGGCAAGGCAGCTGTAAGCTAAAAATACCGCAAGTTACAATTATTCTGTAGGTTGAAAAGGTTGTTTTTGTGTAAAAATTTGGAGATCATGTACAGTCTCACTTTTTAATGCAGCATATACAGTTGTTTAATGTTGTGCAGTTCAGAGAAAAAAAGTAACAGTGTTTTCTTCTTCTGTGCCCATTCATTTACCTGAAATATTTGTTACTTTGTTACTTTTTAATAGAGTAACAAATTGTATCATTGCATCGTTCTGTGCCTGAGCACCACCATCACCAGTGAAGCTAAAAACCTTTTATTTTTGAATTCAGAGGATATATATATATACACACATGCAAAATTATATTTGAAAGTATATTAAGTACATAATGTGTCCTGTAAAGTAGCATATCACAAATCTGACTGTCTCGTCCTTTGTTGAATCACCCTTTGTTTCTGAGTTTCTCAGAGCATTGCATCAATGGCAGACAGATGTGCTTGTACAGTGAACAAGAGCTGAACTCAAAAGGCAATTTATCATAAAAAAACAAACCCTGAACCAAACATTGGCATTAAACAGACTGTCTAGTGTGAAATATTAAGCGATATTTTACATTTAAGGGGTTTGACTTACAAAAAAACATTTGTGAACCCCAGAAATAAAGGATTTTGTAAGATTTAAGAGGCTGTCATTCTGCCACCGCTTCACTCCAGACGTGACGTTTTTCATCCCCACAAACGCTTGATGGTCATTTATGCACGGTTCAAGACGTAACGCACCATTAAACACACTCACGATGACAGTCTAGTGTCATGCTTTTCCAGGAATCAGGATCTGTTTGTCTGAATGCACTGAAAAGGGAACAAAAGAATCCAAGAACACCGAGTTCGTATGGAGACGGAGTGAACTCATGGACGCCAATCGATCTATAAATGATACCCACTTTTTCTTTTACTTTGAAATACTTAAAATTGCTCCCGGTAATGAAATCCCCCACAAAACAGCCCCAGAGCGTCTCCGCTGGCCCTGCAGACTCAGACTTACAGCAGAAGGCTGAAGAGTGTTTCTGATGTGAGTCTGTGTGTGTTTAGCAGCGCTGGTTTCAGGTCCCGCCTCTTCGCCATTAAAGCAACAAGGTCTGTCTCTGTGTGGAGAGCCAGAACTGGCCCCGGGCCCCGGAGTCAGACAACATGGGAGCAGCTGTCTAAAGAGCAGGCCGGTTTGTCCTTTCAGACGGACACAGATGCTGCTTTATGTTGCTTTATATATCTATATTGCACTGCTGTTATTGGACAGAATATAAGATATGAGACCTCTTTACTGTTTCAAACTATTTGGCATCACATGTGATATCAGAAACACAGCTGATATGAGAAATCTCCCCGTCAGAGGTCAATGATATGGCTTTGCACAGATACTGATGACAACGTTAAAGATAAAGCTAGTTTCCAATTAATAGGTCAATAGTTTTAATGTTCTACTCGTATGTTTTATTATCCTGCTGATGTGTGCATGTTTGAAGCAAATGTTTTCATGTAACAAATATGACCAATAATTCTTAAAGAGAATATCATCAGCGATCACTTAATAGTAATTGACTGGTAACCTAGTATTAACTTTTTTTGTGTGTGTGGTAAAAGTATTTGTAAGAATACAAAAAAAAATCATTAATAAATATTGACTGGAAAATTATGTTAGTATTATTTTTATTTTTATTATTGTTAGCGATAAACCAAAGAAAAAAAAAAAAAGTTCTGGGCCGAAACAGAAAATTCAGAATGCACAAACCGAAATGACTTGAATTACTATATACATTGTTTTTTTTGTTTGTTTGTTTGTTTTAGCTTTGTAGGACTATTATTTGGATAATTAAACAAAACAAACAAAAAAAACAGTCAATTTTATTGTTTTACTTTTTTAATAAAAGTGTGGTTATTTTACTGGCTTGCATTTTTTTTAAAATATAAATTCAGTATTAAAATTATTGAGCTAAATTAAAATGTCTTACAAAATTATTTTATATTATTTAATAAATTAATAAATATTAAAAAAAAAAGCATTTTCGGTTTTGGTTTCCAGCCAAGTGCTACAGTGTCTACTCCCCAAAGATAAAAAGTAACTGGTGTGAACAAAATTACGGTCCTTTAGCACATTTTTCCCGACCTGCTCAGTCATCTTTGACACGGTAAAAGTTTGTCACAGTGGTTTTGTATGAAAGCTTGATTTATAAAACATCTCCTGTCAGAGGTTGTGTGTTTTAAAGGTGCTGTGAGGTAATTGTCTCTTAAAGCTCTTGTTTTCCATGAAAGCAGCTCTTGTGTGTTGGAGTGGAGTGTTATTACTGTATTAGCGCGGGTGTGGTGGGAGGACTGGGTCTGATGGTAATACAACCCGTCTGTGCTAAAAATAGATGTGGAAGGAAAAGCCTGGATGTCTGTGGTCTGCTGCGCTAATCACAGGGCAAGGTTAACTGAGCAAACCTGCAGTGGAAAATGGATGTGCACAGATTGTTGCGTAGTTTTCTGCAACGCATGAGGTGTTCGTATGTGCTTACATAACACAGAAACCTTTACTAGGCCTCCTCAGAAATAATGGACCATCTACCCACATAAACAGTTCCTAGCTATCAACTGGTCAATACTGGATCATTTCAGTATATATGCAATGATTTTTTTGTTTTCTGGTTTAAAAAATTCATTCATTCATTCATAGTAATATTGTCATATCTTTATTAATTTTTCTTTTTTTTATTTTATGCATACTGCATATATTATCAATACAATTCTGGGTAAAATACTTGCAAATTGTAGTCCATTATTGTGTAAAAGTTACATGATGAAAATTGTAGTTAGTAACGTAATCTCTTAGATTATTCATTTTAGGTTATGTATTCCAATTACCTTCCGAGTAATTTTGACCTAACTTGTTTATCTCCTATATTGATATGTGGATATGTAATCATGTAATCCATAAAAAAGCAACTGCAATTTTTAAAATGTAATAAATAAATGCAAATATATGTGTGTGTGTGTGTGTCTGTGTGTCTGTGTGTCTGTGTGTCTCTGTGTCTGTGTGTGTGTGTGTCTGTGTGTCTGTGTGTGTGTGTGTGTGTGTGTGTGTGTGTGTCTGTGTGTGTGTGTGTGTGTGTGTCTGTGTCTGTGTGTGTCTGTGTCTGTTGTGTCTGTGTATATATGTATATTAGTGCGGTCAAAGGATTAATCGCATTCAAAATAAAAGTTTTGGTTTACATAATATATGTGTGTGTACTGTGTATATTTATTATGTGTATATAGATACAAACACATGCATGTTTATATTTAAGAAAAATATGTTTTGTTTATATCGCCTTGAGTGTAAGAAAGGCACATTACAAATAAAATGTGTTATTATTATTATATATATAATTTTTAAATGTATATGTGTGTGTATTTATATACACATGATAAATATACACAGTACACACACATATATTATGTAAACAAATACTTTTATTTTTTTATGTGATTAATCCTTTGACAGCACTAAAATGACAGCACAAATATTTTATTTATTTTGTATTTATTAATTAATTATGTGGGGGGAAAAGTCCTGAATTTTAATATTTGTTGTCTGGTTTATAATATCATCCAATTAGATACATATTATTATTATTATTATTATTATTATTATTTTGTTGCACAGGCCCACTTGCCGCTCTATAGAGTTTAAGACTTTGTTCCCAGCTCTATCAGGTTGAGTAACCTCTGTTCGCCCTCGTTTCGTCTCGTACAGGAAGGGCAAAGGGAAGCCCAATGGAAAGAAGCCGCCCCCCGAGGAGAAGAAGCATTACCTGGATGCAGAACACACCAAAGTGAGAGTCGTCGACTTCGACCTCAAGGAGCTGGTGGTTTTGCCGAGAGAGATCGACCTGAACGAGTGGCTCGCTTGCAACAGTGGGTTTCTCACCTCACCTCATTTCCTTCAATAGAATTAAGACCAAAGTAAAGTTACAGTGCAGTTGTTTTCACTCTCTCTTTGGTTACAGGATCACGTCTGAACCCAAGATCGTGTCCTGCATGCTGTTTAATTATATTTAGTTGCTTTAAGTGATCTAAGATGAGCATTTCTAATCAGTAGTACACATTACTCTTTTTTTTTTTTTTTTTGGCCCGAGGAAACCCAGGGTCCCTAAGCACTTTTGTGGAAAATGCAATAGGAATGTGCTGGTTGTTTTTAATCTGGTAAACGGCAACCGTCGTGTTGTTGTGTCTAGTTACTAGGTGTGTTTTGAAAACATGTCTTCTTTTCATCTGAGGGAATGTATGATTTCAGCTCGGTGTTATATAACTGCATGACAAAACCAGCTCAGAATAACATTCCCGAAGCCACGAATCACAGCATTGTTTGCATTTCCCTCTATTTTATCTGGAAAGAAAACATGTAAAAAAAAAAAAATATGGCTCAATTTATGAAACTTTAATGGACTTTCAAATTCCACAAGCACTTATTAAACCAAATCACTGCCTTTTGTGGTTAATTGAAGCCATTTCTATGGATCAGCTCACAGTCGTCTCATACGGTGCTTGTTGAGCTACATTTCGTCTACATAGAATATATGCAGAATACATATGTAATATATTACCAAAGCTGCAGTAAAATTGTGAAATAATATTGCAATTCAAAACAGCTGTTATCTATGTGAATATCTGTTAAACTGTAATTTATTCCTGTGATGCGCAGCTGTATTTTCAGCATCATTACTGCAGTCTTCAGTGTCACATGATCTTCAGAAATCATTCTAATATTTTTTCAGGATTCACAGATGAACAGAAATTTCAAAAGAGCAGCATTTATTTGAAATATAAATATTTTCTAACATTATATATGTATTTCCTGTCACTTTGTCATCTTGCTAGTATAAGAAGTCTACATTTTTTAATATTTTTGTGATATATTTTATTTTTCAGGATTCACAGATGAACAGAAATTTCAAAAGAGCAGCATTTACAGCATTTATAAATATTTTCTAACATTATATATGTATTTCCTGTCACTTTGTCATCTTGCTAGTATAAGAAGTCTACATTTTTAAACAAAAAATATAAAAAATATATATATAGTTATAT
>NW_015658509.1:652594-655893 GCF_001515625.1 Sinocyclocheilus rhinocerous
ATATACGTATTTCTGTTTTATATTTCTACATATTTAGAGTTGACATATAGCCAAATACATAATAATAATTATTATTATGTAATTATGTACAGTATGCAATTTTATAGAAATGTGCATATTTGCATCCATTTATAAAAATGTAAAAAAAAAAAAGTGCAGATTTTTGTTTAGATGATTAGAAGTCATTGTTTATGCATGTTTTAATAAGCAACACAAAGCCATCTGATTCATATAATGACTTGGAACATATTGCATTATGATATTTATATGCATTATAGAATAATTTCTGTTTTTTTTTTATCATTGCTTAATCTTTGAATGGTTTGTGTGATTTTTAAAAAAATTTTCTAGCCACGACGTTCTTCAATCTGATTAACCTGCAGTACAGCACGATCTCCGAGTTCTGCACAGGAGACACATGTCTGGCCATGACCGCCTGCAGCACGTGAGTATCTGTTATTCATCCATCATGAAGCCTGCAGACTCTCAGGGGTCACGACCTCAGGGAGAGGTGTGATGGTAGAAGAGCATGTTCAGTTTGATGCATGCTTTAAATGAGACGTTGACTGTTCCTGGTGAGGGGAAATTCAAGGAACCTGAGTGTCATCATAAATATACTGCTCATGCTTATGGGAAGATTCACTATCAGAAGTCTGGTTAATGAACAGCTGCTGAGCAGACAGACGATTGGTGGAGCGATCGACAAGGTCATGTATTTGTATTGGGAAAAGATGAGTGATTGAAGGAAAACAATGATGCTGCTGCACCTGTACAAGGGTTTAGATGGATACAGCAGAAGGAAAATCAACCCGATTGTGTGTTTGGCAGGACATACTACTGGCAGGATGAGAAAGGGAAGAAGACGAAATGCACAGCGCCACAGTACGTGGATTTCGTCATGAGTTCAGTTCAGAAGCTGGTGACTGATGAGGACATCTTTCCTACGAAATACGGTGAGTCTCTAGCGCCACCTAGTGATGAACGTGCAAACCGCACGACTGAAGCAAATAGGTTTGATGCTTATTTGTGGTCTTAAAGAACATTACATTTCATTTCCATTTTGTTTATTTGAAAGCAAATTATCCATTCTAGTAGAAAACTAATAAACACACAAATGGATGTGGACAATGTTCCAAGCTACAACAGTTTATGATTTTTCTGTATAATAACAAACATTAACTAACAATACATCTGTTATAGTATTCACATAGTTAATAAAAATACAGATTTTCATTAGTGCATTTTACCTCAAGTCTGTTAAATAATAGTAACAGCTTTTTATTTGATTTTTGATGCTAAATAACATTAATAAAGCTGGTTCCATTTTTCATAACAATGCATTTAAGACAATTTATGGATCTTAATTATAACGTAGAAACATGCGTTTCTATAAACATGTTTTGAAACATTATGCATTACGAAAAGCACAAAACAAATAAACGTGAATGACCTTCAGGAGCATTTGCAGGGTTCCTGTGGTCTTGGAAATATCAGATAATTTTAAAATGATTAATGGAATTATTAATTAGAATTTCATATTCTTAGTATATAATCTTGAGATATAATTATTCTTCTAATTTCTATAGTGATAGTGAAATTATACAAATAATAGTATTTACTGGTATCAGTAAGGATTCATTAAACCGATCAAAAGTGACAGATTCATAATGTTACAAAAGATTTATATTTTAAATAAATGCTGCTCTTTTGAACTTTCTATTCTGTGAATTCTAAAAAAATAAAATGTATCACAGTTTCCACAAACATATTCATCAGCACAACTGTTTTCAACATTGATAATAATCAGAAATGTTTCTTGAGCAGCAAATCAGCATATTAGAATGATTTCTGAAGATCATGTGACACTGAAGACTGGAGTAATGATGCTGAAAATACAGCAATAAATTACTTTTTACAATATATTCACAGCTAATTTGAATTACAATAATGTTTTGCTGTTTTAACTGCCTTTCTGATCAAATAAATGCAGCCTTGATGAGCAGAAAAGACTTCTTTCAAACACATACATGAACAGTAGTGTGTGTATATATATATATATATACTGTATATAACAGATTGGTCGGAAAAGTCAGAATTTAAAAACGAAAAAAAAAAAAAAATTACCTTTTGATTTCTAATTTTTTTTCTCCAAATTGTGAGGGGAAAAAGTCAGAATTACAGTACGAGATATAAACTGAATTGTGAGGAAAAAGTCAATTATGAGATATAAAATGAATTTAGAGGGAAATGTCAGAATTATGAGATATGAACTGCATTTCGAGGAGAAAAAAAGTCAGAATTGAGATATAAACTCAGAATTAAGAGGAAAAGGTCAATTATGAGATATAAACTCAGAATTGAGAGGAAAAAGTAAGAATTGAGATATAAACTCAGAATTGAGAACACATCTACTGGTCTCACTACAAGGAGACGGTGGCCATGGACCTGCACGGACACCTAAACACACTCTACACGCATTTCGTGGTTTTTATAAGGGAATTCAATCTGATGGACCCCAAGGAGACGTCGATAATGGACGATCTGACGGAGGCCCTGTGCACGCCGCTGCCTCCTCAGCCACAGAACCACGTGACGGAGAGATGAGTCCGGCGCCGCTGCGTCTCTGACCTGCCAAGCCAGGGTTCAGAAGGACTGCTGGGACTCGCAGACCTTCTTCACCCTCCCAGAACATTGCTCTCTTTAGGACCCGGTTCGGAGCGCTCCGCCAGGCTCTCGCCGAATGACCTCAGAGGCAGCCGCCTAACCCTTTAACCAAGAACAACCTGACCGTGCTTCGGTTTCCTTCCCGTTTTACGCTTTCCGTTTGATGCAGCAGTTTCCCCTCTCTTGGTTTGATAAGGGTGTCGGCCTGGTCCTCGTGTTCGGTATAAAGGTTTCTTTTCCATTTTTATAGGGTAAAAGGGGTGTGTGTGTGTGTGTGTGTTCAAGGCTTTTGCACTCAGGAACTGAGAGAGCTGTCAATGCTACCTGCTCACCCATAAGCCTCTCGGTGTCACTTTACTCATCATATAGCAATCCCATCCTCCCTCTACTTATATGGGACAGACTTGTGTTGCATATTAGCACGTTAACCACTGTAGAGGAGAGCCGAGGTGAATCAGGCGGCCATTATGGCTCCAGGGCCTGGGTTTCACGCGTTCTCCCTCGAGAATGACAAGGACATTTGCGTTGTCTGCTGTTGAATCTGAACGTCCCGAGTTCGGAGGACGGCTTGTAATCATGTCTAGCCTCATTCTGAAAAGACGATTTGTGAATGGAAAAGAATGTACACTTAGTCT
>NW_015658509.1:657132-659632 GCF_001515625.1 Sinocyclocheilus rhinocerous
ATCAGTTTCCACAAAAATATTGTGCAGCACGACATTGATAATAATCAGAAATGTTTCTTAAATCAGCATATTATACTGATATCTGAAGATCATGTGACACTGAAGACTGGAGTAATGATGCTGAAAATACAGCTGCGCATCACAGAAATAAATTACAGCTTAACAGATATTCACATAGAAAACAGCTGTTTTAAATTGCAAAAATATTTCACAATTTTCATCTTTTGAACAGTAGTGCACACGTCATTCATTCATCACATTCACTGGTCTAAATGTGTGGGAGCTGATGTAGTTTGTCCGGTCGTCTGCAGGTAAAGAGTTCCCCAACACCTTCGACTCGCTGGTGAAGAAAATCTGCAGGTATCTCTTCCACGTTCTGGCACACATCTACTGGTCTCACTACAAGGAGACGGTGGCCATGGACCTGCACGGACACATAAACACACTCTACACGCATTTCGTGGTTTTTATAAGGGAATTCAACCTGATGGACCCCAAGGAGACGTCGATAATGGACGATCTGACGGAGGCCCTGTGCACGCCGCTGCCTCCTCAGCCACAGAACCACGTGACGGAGAGATGAGTCCGGCGCCGCTGCGTCTCTGACCTGCCAAGCCAGGGTTCAGAAGGACTGCTGGGACTCGCAGACCTTCTTCACCCTCCCAGAACATTGTTCTCTTTAGGACCCGTTTCGGAGCGCTCCGCCAGGCTCTCGCCGAATGACCTCAGAGGCAGCCGCCTAACCCTTTAACCAAGAACAACCTGACCGTGCTTCGGTTTCCTTCCCGTTTTACGCTTTCCGTTTGATGCAGCAGTTTCCCCTCTCTTGGTTTGATAAGGGTGTCGGCCTGGTCCTCGTGTTCGGTATAAAGGTTTCTTTTCCATTTTTATAGGGTAAAAGGGGTGTGTGTGTGTGTGTGTGTGTGTGTTCATGGCTTTTGCACTCAGGAACTGAGAGAGCTGTCAATGCTACCTGCTCACCCATAAGCCTCTCGGTGTCACTTTACTCATCATATAGCAATCCCATCCTCCCTCTACTTATATGGGACAGACTTGTGTTGCATGTTGAGCACTGTAGAGGAGGCACGAGGTGAACTGGGTTCACACCTCCTCCCTCGAGTGACAAAGACATTTGCGTTTGTCTGCTGTTGAATCCAAACGCTCTGGCTCTGGAAGCGTCTCGGGAATCATGTCTCTAGCCTCATTCTGAAAAGACGATTTGTGAATGGAAAAGAATGTACACTTAGTCTGTATGTATTGATTGCAAAGATTATTATCTTCGAGCGACGGATGTTTTAGTTCTCCCTTCATCACTGTTCAGAGAGTTTGTGTCGCGACGAGAAGATCGGACCTTTTCCTTTTATTTAATTTATTTCTCGGTTTCCTTTTTCTTTTCGTTTCGGTTTTAGCTGACGTTTTTTCAGGGCTCCTCAGTTCTGGCTTTTGTTTTACGTATTTTAATAATACTTTAAGTTAAAGGCGATTTAATATTTTAAGCTCTGCAAATTATAACCTAATAAAATATTTAAAAGTCACAAATAATTGTACGCAGTGTCTTTTTTTTTTTTTCTGTGAAATCGTGTCAAAGCACATGTGCTGCAGGTAACCTTTACACACATGCTCTCCAAACCCCGCCCACAATTTACATGTCAGCCAATCGGGTTCCAGAAGTAAAAATCCCATTCGTTTTTTACACAGAAGTGATTTTGAACAATAATTTGTAAATCTTTAATGACAGAACTGCTGCAAGCTATAAAGTTGTTAGCTTATAGTATTTGTTTTTATATTATTTCAAGTAATCATGTTTAACTGCAAAATCCCTAGTAGAAAAACTACATTACCCATGATTCTGCAAAGAAATATCCACCAATCAGAGAACAGAAACAAGCAAATCACACCAAAAGAGTCAATCAAATTAAGTCAAGTGTTACTTTGTGTCTGTGTCTGTGTGTGTGTGTGTGTGTGTGTGTGTGTGTCTCTATATAATATAAGCATTTATTTATTTATTTTTTTACTTTGTCCTGTCTGTTCATCAGAGTTCAGTCCACTGTTCAAACAGTTCATGTTCGGGACACTGGATGTCCTTTAAGGTCCCTTGTATACACACAGACACACACACACTAAATACGATATACCTCACGTTTTCTTCTGAATCAGTCTTGGGTAAACTATGAGAAAATTAAGCAGCATTAGCATGAGATCTGATTACAATTCAGTCAAGTATTTAAAAATACAAGTAAGCAAGCAAAAGAAGAGAGAAAAAAATACTTATTTTATGTTTATTCTTAAGTGTTTATTATAAATTGGATTAAAAATGGATTATAAAATGCATACATGCTAATTGGTCAATACAGTGTTTGAGTTGTTAATATAAAGCTATTTTCGTATTATTCAAATACAATTACAGATTACAGTATATACCTGTGTGTATATACAGTATATGTGTGTATAGTTTTTTTTTTTGTCATTTTGTTATGCACTTTTGTCGTTTTTATTATTG
>NW_015658509.1:661563-663850 GCF_001515625.1 Sinocyclocheilus rhinocerous
CACTCACTCACTCACTCACTCACTCACAAAATACAGCTTTGATCACAGAAATAAATTACATTTTAACAGATATTCACATAGAAAACAGCTATTTTAAATTGTAATAATATTTCACAATTTTACTGTTTTTACTGTATTTCTGGTCAAATAAATGCAGCCCTGGTGAGCAGAAGAGACTTCTTTCAAAAACATTTAAAAAAACTGATTTATTCCAAACTCTGTGACAACATACCCCTGCTGTTGTTCAGTGTTCTAGAAAGGTTCTGAATGTTTATTGTGCTCATCATATGTACGTTCTTCACTTATAGATTCACAGCTCTTAAGAACAAGTAGCCGTCGTTAATTTCCCAATGGCTGGTAAGGGCCCTGAATCAATCCATATATTTAATTCATGACATTACTAGCACAGCAATAACAAACAGTGCTTTACATTGATGCATGGCTCTGTTTATTTGTCCTGTAGAAAACAACTTTCCTCCTCTGCCTGGCTTTATTCCTCTGAAGCCGTGCTTCCACCAGGACTTTGAGGAGATTCCTGACCAGCACCGCACCATGTGCAAGAGACTCTACCATCTGTGGATCTGTGAGTCTGGAAAACACACCAAACTAACCTGTAAATAACACTGAGGTCTAATGCACAGGGATTCTGTTGGGAAAATCTCTACTCATTTTCTGTCTCAGACACCTAGTGGTGTAAACTGTGATCGCATGCAGTCATGGAATAATTTTTAAAAATCATTGTAAAAAAAAAAAAATGTATATATGATCAGTAAATGTCATTAAGTTTTGTATATTTTTACATATATTTAATTTTTCAAGTATTTTTGCCTGAAAAGCCAATCAAAAACCAGTAAGAACTGGTAATAATATCTTACATATTTTTAAAAATGTGCAAATATTACTAAATAATATTATATTGCTTATTATTGAAATTAAGTGTGCTTAATTGTATTGGATGTGCGCTTGTAGTGTATTTAAAATATTAAAGTATATATATATATACTTTTTTTTTTTAACTGCTTGCAGATAATATAATAATGAAATGAAATAAAAGGCCACTTAAGTGACTTAAAGAAACTTTCATGACTGTTTCTCTAAATACACTTACAAAAGTAAATGTTTAATGTACTAAATTGCAACTTCATCATGACAAACATGTAATTACAAAATTATTGTAATTATTAATTATTTGTATATTTTTACGTATTTTTTGACATACAGCATATCTTGCACATAACTGATAAGACTGAAAACTGGGTAAGCCGGCTAACTTTAGTAGTGATTCACACTCATTTGTTCACTGCACTAATGAAATCAAAAAAGTGTTTTTTTTTTTGTTCTGAGGGATTTCAAAAATGATGGGATCCATATTCAATAAAGCTGAGAAACTCTGGTCTAATACAGACAAACTGCTGCGAATGACAGCGTATCAGACTGTTTATACATTAATGATTGTCGTCTCTTGCTGTAGATCCTACCTGTAGCTGATCCCGCCAAAGGTATCCTCTACGGGTTGCTTTTGAGTGAAATGGCATGCGTGTGTGTGTATATATATATATATATATATATATATTTCATTGAGTAGACTGCATCTCCCAGTTGTGTGTGTGACCTTTCGTCTGTCAGCCGTATTTATTGGCTAAACTGTATGTCAGCCTGCATTCATAGGTTCAGCTGCTGGATTGCAGGTCCTCAGGTTACTGAAGCATTTACTTGGTTTGAACTTGCGACCACAGTTGGCTAACGATGCTTTTGGGAAACGCAGCCCTGGTGGGTTTGTAACGGTTTAATGATCTGTTGTGTTTCCAGTGTACGGAGTGACGCTGCTGGTGAATTTCTTGGGCTGTATGGCGTGGATGTTTGGAGGAGGAGGAGTGACTAACTTCGGCATGTCAGTCATCTGGGTTATTCTCTTCACCCCCTGCTCGTACGTGTGCTGGTTCAGACCCATTTACAACGCCTTCAAGTGAGCACCAGTCTACTAGTTTATTTTCAGATTATTTTTACAGATTTTATATACTGATTGTTTATATATATATATATATATAATGTATATGTATATGTGACTCTGGAGCACAAAAGCAGTGTTAAGTCGCTGGGGTATATATGTAGCAATAGCCAACAATACATTGTATGGGTCAAAATTATAGATTTTTCTTTTATGCCAAAAATCATTAAGATATTAAGTAAAGATCATGTTCCATGAAGATATTTTGTAAATGTCCTACCGTAAATATATCAAAACTTAATTTTTGATTAGTAATATGCATGGCTAAGAACTTCATTT
>NW_015658509.1:664323-685168 GCF_001515625.1 Sinocyclocheilus rhinocerous
TGAATACTTTCCGTACCCACTGTATATATATATATATATACACATATATAATATTTATTTATTTATCATTATTTGTTTATTTATTTATAATTATTTATTTATTATTATTTCTGATCATTTGTATTTTATGAAATATATTAATATTTGTTAATAGAAACAACAACAAGAATATGTATTATTATTATTATTATTATTATTATTATTATTATTATATGGTAAATGTCTAATGAATCCATTAATAATAATAATAAAATGGTTCTGACCCATTTACAATGCCTTCAAGTGGGCACCAGTCTACTTATTTAACTAATTATTTTTACAGATTGTATATAGTGGTTACATTTTTAAATATGTTAAACATAAACATTATGAATTATATATATATATATTCAATTCAAAATTGCTTTATTGGCATGACTGTAAATGATACAATATTGCCAAAGCTTAGTATGCTTGTACAAACAGATAAAAAATAATAATATAATAACAATAATAATAATTAAATGAACATCACAGTAATAGAATGGAATAGTATAACATCTTAGAAATATTAAACTGTAACAAATTATAATGTGTGAATATATTATATATGTCATTGTTATTATTTTATGAAATGTATTAATATTTGTTAATAATAACAATAATAAGCATCATCATCATCACCATCATAATACGGTAAATGTATAATTAATCCATTCTTCTCCTTCCTAATAACAATAATGATAATAATAATAATAATAATAATAATAATATTAATTCTGACCCATTTACAGTGCCTTCAAGTGAGAACCAGTCTACTAGTTTATCAAATTGTTAAATTGTACAGATTTTATATGATTAATATAATTTAAAATATTTATATTTATCATAATGTATTATTATTTTGTAGTTTATGAATGCATTATGTATTAATCATCATCATATGGTAAAGGTATATTGAATCCATTATTATTATTATTATTATTATTATTATTGTTGTTGTTGTTGTTGTTGTTGTTGTTGTTGTTGTTGTAATTATTATTATTATTATTATTATTATTATTATTATTTCTTTCAGGACCGACAGCTCATTCTACTTCATGGCGTTCTTCTTTGTGTTCATGGCACAACTTTTTATTGCTATAATTCAGGCCATTGGTATACCAGGATGGGGTGTTTGGTAAGATTATGCTATGATTTATTCTAAAAAATAAAAACCTTAATTAATACTCGAATATCAGGATGCAACATACATCTCTGTCTGTTGATGCTAGAGCTTGATGTGCTATTATTCATTATTCTCCATATCTTCTGGTCTGATCTCTGTGTTTCAGCGGCTGGTTGGGCACCATCTCCTTCTTTGGCACGAGTATCTTTGCCTCCATCATCATGTTAATCCCCACCCTCATGTTCACCGCAGTCGCTGCCATCTCATTTATCGTGCTCACGAAGGTACGGCCCTCTCTGACCTATTAAAGGCCTGGGTTTGCCTCATTGCCTGCGCAGTCGGCCTGTCTGCCTGCAGTTACAGCTGGTTTAGCTCACATGTCTATTGAAGACTGGAAGCCGGTTTGTTGTCTGGCGTCTGAAGTGTCATTAAATGTGATGCTGGAGCATGCCGTGCTTGTTAATTAGATGCAAGAGTAAATAAATCATTTACTTTAGGATTTGTGCCTGAAACGCCATTCAGAAGCTGGTAATAACTGTTAAAAATCCAGTGTTAGTTTAGCATCGAGATATTACACACACACATACATACTGTATATATCAGCCAATCTTACATATACCTGAAGATGTACCTGAAGTCCTACTTACAGTAAGTGGGTCAACAAACTCTCTTAACTTCAGTTAACTGCATTTAAAATGAATATAAAAATTCTAATACATTTCATTGTAAATAACATGCAGTTATGTGCCTGAAACATTCCGTTTGAACTTAATTATATTATTTTATTTCCATAATGAGTAGTCTATTTCAAAGAACTCTAAAGTCTTTTCACAAGGATTGTACATTGCTTGAACATTGCAGGTTCATAACTTCTACCGTGGCAGTGGCGGCAGCATGAGTAAAGCGCAGGAGGAGTGGGTGTCCGGCGCCTGGAAGAACCCTCAGGTCCAGCAGGCGGCTCTGGGTGCAGCGGCCGGAGCGGTGCAGGGCCCGCAGACGCCGCAGTACTCCACACAAAACTACGACAACACCATGTGAAACACAGCCAGAGCATCAGTCATCAACACACACACAGGCCGAGCCGCACACCCGCTGACCCTGAAGTGAGGTGGAACGAACCGACTGATGCTTGTTTGCTCCGTTTTTAATTTAAATGTTTGTGCTTTTGTTCATGTTTTTGTATCTATTTTAGCCTATTTGCTCCCTGCTAAGGAAAACATGTTCTAAGAACTTTCTGCTAACGTTCCCATTAAGTTCAGAATATATTTTCTGATCATTCAACACGACCATTTTTTAAAGGTTCTAAAAACTTTTTTTTTTTAAACATTTAATTTGATAATTTTTCAAACATTATGTGAACGTTACATTTGAATGTCCTCAAAACAAGTTAAATGTCAAATTAAAATGTCTTAGAAATAAAACATTCCAATGAATAACGCATAAATAACATTTTTGTGCTAATGTTTTGAGAACATTATTAAAGTCCAGATAACATTGAATGAACATTGTTTTAATGTTACTGGAAGAACGTTTGTTCATAACTTTGAGAGAACATTAGCTAGAGTTCTGAGAATGTTCCCTGTGTGCTGGGTTGCTGTTATGTGACTGTATTAAATTATAAATGAGTTTAAGTACATTAAAATGAGTAATCAGGGTTCCCATGATCTAGGAAAAGCTGGAAATATCCGGTTTTTAAAAAAATATTTTTTTTATGTGTTTTGTAGTCATGTGAATTAATACAATATTTAATACATCATGGAAATTCCTAAAGTGAATATTAATATTCCTAAAATATGAATTCAGTTAGAAATTGTCTATGAAATGAAAAAGCTAGTATAGTAAAAATTGTTATCCTTTAATTACAAACGACTAACTGCATTTTTGTTCTGAATATGTATTTTTCTAGTTATTCTATTAAATTATTTGATCTTTTAGAATCTGCTCAAGTGAGAGCAATCTCTATGAAGTAACTTCTAGCAATATTTTAGTATGCATGAACCACTAGAAGATTGCTCTAGTAATCAGGGGGTGTAAAAACTAAAAACGGGGGAAAAAAAGTTTGTTTTTGAAAATGATAACCATAATAAAGCATTTTTGCGGATCCGTGTGAACAGGGTCGTCTGTACTTTTCAAAAATGCAAAGGAAAATTTTTTCTGTTTTTAGTACGTCGTTGTTGCGTAACCGGACCCTTAGACATGTTTTATTTGAGATATGTGTATGTGTAGAAAATATTTAGTATGAGGGGCCTCTTTGTTTTTTTTCTGGTCACTTAAACGTGGTTTGTAAGAGAAATTCCCTGAAGAATGCAGATGAAGCAGTCCTGTTTGAAATGCAGTTCTTTCATATACCTGCATGTGAAAAGGGAGTTTAATTCAACTTCTCTTTGACATTCAGACATTTGTTTTCCATGTGTTACTGATTCATGACTTGAATTTAAATAAAGCACCAACATCTAAAATCATCAAATGCATCAGCTAAACCTGTTTGTTCTTTGGGCTTCATATATAAAGCGTGTTTGTCCAGCAGGGTGCAGTCTTGCTCTATGCTTATCACCATTCCCTCTCTTTGCAGACGGATTCCTCAGACACACATCACCCAACAGACTTGCAGACTGCAATTGAACAACAGCACTACTTTGTCAGGCTAATAGCTTGGTTCTCAGTTAGATGCAAATGTGGACATCCGTCGAGCATGTGTCTGCGCCCAGATTAGATTGCTGAAGACAATACATGGATTTGTCTCATGCTCTCTTTCTTTCTCATCATTTGTATCGCTCTGCGCAGAGCAATGATGGAATCGTTCACATTAGAGTTTGAAGCATCCCAGAAGACAACAGCACTATGCCATAAACACCACCGACGTCCTCTGCTTCAGCGGGAACACACTCGACTTGCACTAACACAGAGGCGACGTAATAAAACTCAAGAGATCGCATTATGAAGATGAGCATATTTCCCAGCTTAAATCAAATTGTTTTATGAAGTATAACCAATAAAGTCAGCACCATCACAGTGAAACATATGTTCCTTATATCAGTGAATACTGACTATTATTTCATCTCAAACCCGGGCTCTGCTCAAATTGGCTTGTAAAGGTACATTATATTACTGACAGCAAAGATCAACCGGTAAATGACACTAGCAAGGTCAAGGTCATGGATTGGATTGCCAAAGAAAAAAACATATAATAATAAACATAAACCTTGATGTCACTTTTGATGTCAATTTTACAGCTCTGTAAATAACAAACTAGTGCATTTATAACCTTATAGTTGCCTAACAGCATAAGTTCTCTACAGTGAACATGGCCATAAAAGAACTGATGTAACACTATTTCTAATAAGATATTGAACTTATCAGTTTTAGCTGTATTGCAACTCAGTAGGCGGTATTTTCTCTGTAAGTGAACATAAATAATGGTGGAAATTCATGTAGAGTGCAGATGAGAGATTACAGTTGTAACAGGGCTAGCTGTTACTAGTTTTTTTTTTTCATACTCTCCACTAGGGGGGGATGGAAAGCTTAAATCCCAAGTAATTTAACCAGGTAGGAGAGTAGAAGAAGTTATATTTGTTTGGAAGAGGGAAGCATGGTATTGTCCTCGCACCTCTGCACATTTCATTGGAGTCCTGATTGAGAAACTCTGTTTCCTGTTCAATCTTGTGTAAGTTTTGTTTCTCCTCATGTGCATTTGATCTTGATTTTTTTTTTTTACTTGATCTGCATACTTTAAGTGTGGGCTTTCTAGTTAATGCTAGGTTCTTGTTTATTTGTAGATGGACTTTTTAAATATTACTTTGTATCTGGTGTTGAGTCTACATGAGTTGCAAAGGCTCTACTTTCATGGATGTCAAGAAGACTCTTCTCAATGGATTGTTTGCGCTGTATTGCTTGTGGATTATCATATATCCTGAGTACAAGGACTTGACTCTGTGGGCCTTTTTTTGTTGGGATTACTTGAAGAGCACTTTAAGGACTTATTGCTATTTTTGTGTAGGGGTTTCTTTTTCCACTCATCATCAATGGGACTGTATTTGGGGATGTGAACATTTACTGGAACACACTGAAGATTCCTTGTAGTTACCATCCTTTCTTTGTTGTATTAATTCACATTATTCTGTAAACCATCTGTGGGTTTGATGTGAGGTACTGCATTGGTTTTCTATCAATTCATTCTCTTTCTTGTATGAAACTCTATATCATTTATAAAAGGTATAACAACTTAAACTCAGTCGTTGTAGTTCGTGACAACGCACTGGGAGGTACACTAAGATTTTTCTAAGCAGTGTGAAATTGGTAGTTGGTGGGTCCCTCCTGATTTTCACGTATATAGCTACGTGCCTCTGTAGTGGATGGTGGTTATACAGTAAGATTAGGGTTTATCTCTGAATATCCTTTACTCCATGATACTCACCGCGCAAAACATCTGCACTTCTGTTGCCTCTATTAGAAGCAAATTAAGTAATTCTGAACAGCATTCAAGTTAAGTCAGTGTCTGACGAGTCTTACATGACGGGATCCTGCTGATCTGCCTTGTGCGATGATGACAAAGGACAACACCTATAACGATACTACCCACCTTATTTTTCAACGTGGAAGTAAGCTGTTTTCTGTGAATGTGTGAGACTTCTGTATCATTAGCGCTGTAGGGGAATAACAAGGAGAGTAACAGTGCAGTAAACCATTAAACTGTTTGCACTACAAACCAGTGTGTTTATAATTAAGATAATACATTAAAACAATATGGTAAGACACACCAGTTTGCAATATCAAGCAGCAAAACGAGCTCTTTTGTACAGCTAACGATAGCTGGAAGTGAATGACACATTAAATGTAATTTTACAAATGGCCACATCCGCTCTTACAGGAAAATAAGGTGGTTAAAAATTCACATCTCTGCCCCTTTAAAGCAGGGGCGGATCTAGAAAATTATTTTTAGGGTGGCAAGGGGGTGGCATGAGGACTGTGAGGGGTGGCAACACCAAAGCAAACAAGCATTCAATCACCTATACAGTGTGTGTGTGTGTGTGTGTGGACTTCTATTCAGCATTTTATGAATTCATATACTCTGCTAATGAAATATGCGATTTCTGATGCAGCCACACGTGTACGGCCATCGTTCTGAAACTAATTACAACAATATAGTTCAACTTCCACACATCATATTATAGCATAATGTATTGAGCAATTATTAAGTATATTAATACAATTATAATCAAGCTTTACATGTGCTTTAGTATGTTAGTCAACGCATCAAAATAAGTGACAAAAGATAATTAAAACATGATTTAAAATGTACTTTAAAATAAAACTTTAAAATGTGACATTACTAAAAAGAGTAGAATGTACTTAAGTGCGTTACAAAACAGTCATGAAAGTATCTCTCTTTAAGTCACTTAAGTGGCCTTTTATTTCATCAATATTATATTATCTTTTTTTAAATATACTTAAGATTTGAAGTATTCTACAAGTGCACATTCAATATGGTTTAGCACACTTGTTTTTCAAAAGAGTAGGTCCCAGGCTGATTCTCATTCCATCTCTGCCCATAAGTATTCATTCTTTGCCCAAAAATCCATAATTAACAAGCATAAGGGCTTATAGGTATCATTCATTATGGGACACAGTGCAGCACAGTGTATAGAATTTTATTGAAAAAAAAAAAAAGTGTTCTGGGCCTGAAGGCATGATAAAGTAATGGTGGCTGGGACATGACTTCATCTGTCTGTTTTTGGTAAGTGTGAGACAACAGCTGGCTCTTCCAGAATGCTGCATTACACCCCAAAATCAACAGCCATTACTCAAAAGAACAGGGTTTCATTCTGGACCGGCCCAGTGGCCTTAACCTTACCAGTATTGTGATAAACACTATCAGGGAGAATTCAAGCACGGTGAATATGGTTTTAGGTCGTGATGGGGGTGCAGAGAGGTCGGATAAAGGAGGGAGAGGAGGAATAAAGTATTTGAAGGGGACCACAGAGGGAGTCAGTTCTCCAGCCCAGAGTCCAGCGAACAGAGCGGCTTTGTGTCCTCCAGCTCAAGGGTGAGAGAGCTTCATCCTTATGCGTTTCTCAAGCACACACACACACACACACACACACACACTGCAGACACACACAGTGTAGGAATGTCTGTGTTATGATGTCTAATGTCCTCCGTCTCTTTTACAGAATTCTCCTTCACTTTATGATCAACACGCTCTTGATCCTCACAATCACATGCTGCTTTAAATATCTGAGGAGCTTCTGACTTGTTTCGAGATATAATAAAGTCAAACTAAGAAACGTTTCATTGCAAATTCTGGGTCATGCTTTATTTGCACATGAATACATACAGAGGCCCAAAAAAGTATATGAACACTTAATCCACTCTTAAAATCTCATTGCAGCAAACCAAGCTGTGTGTGTGTGTGTGTGTAGATTTTTGTATGCACAAGTCTGACAACAGTCAGTGCTGCACACAGAGATCTGATCTCACCATCATCCAGTCCATCTGGACTGTTCTTTCTCATGAAGAAACAGGAAAAAAAACTCAGACTAAATCCAGAAGAACTGTGGCAACGTCTCAATAAATCTTCCTGCAAAGCTACCTGAAAAACTATGCACACATGTACCAAGGACAAAGGCTTTTTAATGCAAAGGGTGCTCACACCAAATGTTGATTTGAATGTTTGGAAATGTAAACAGCAAAAGAAAGAAATATGACTTAACTTTTTTTTGGTTTTTTTTGGTGAAAATACTAATGGCCTAAGACTTTTGCACAATAGTGCATGGAAGTATTACTCAATATTGTTCTGTAATTGAATTACAGTTACTTATGATGCAATTGCATTAAATACTGTATAGACTATAAAACAATTCTATATAAAAGAGTCATGAATTTAACACCAACATCTAACTTCTAGGCCCGGTTTCACATACAGGGCGTAGCTTAAGTCAGGACTCGGCTTTAGTTAAATTAGGATATTTAAGTAGCTTTTATAAAATAAATAAATAAATAAAAATCCTTAGAGAAATACATTACTGGTGTGCATCTTGAGACAAAACAATGGCACTGACATATTAAGATCCGTAATTGCAAGTTATTTTCAGTTAAGACAGTTCAAACATGCATTTTAGTCTGGGACTAACCTTAAGCCTTGTCTGTGAAGCCGGGCAAAAATGTACATTTTAAATGTAACCTTCTCCCTTTAAATACTTCGATCAGTTAAAGAATAATTAATGCACTTTTATTTTATTTAACTGAAATAATTAAAAGAGCAGCTTCACATCTATCCTTGCGAAGGTTGATATAGGATTTAGAAAATAATTAGTAAGAAGTAATAATGTAATGTAATACTGTTGAAGACGTAATTAATTGTATAATATAACACTATTTTATATACACACACACACACACACACACGTATACATAAACACATGGTGTGTGTTGTTGAAAGTTATTAAATAAAGATCCATGTTTTGAGGACAAACAATCAGTTTGTGCTTCGTAATCTTGCGTTACATCAGCTGTTGTCTGTCTCTTGTTGTCTACTTGTGTACAGCATTCATCACGTCCCTGCAAACAAACAGATAATGTAATCCAAACTTTATTTAAACTTTTAACCGATGCCTCTGGCTGATTTCTAGACGATGACTTAGTTTTTATTTAATGATGGGACTCATTGTTTATGAATGATAATCATGCCTGTAAGCTACTGATGCACTGCAACGCACTTTCACAACATGATGTGCTATTAAGCATCGTAGTTCTCTTGACCATCATGATGAAATTATCTTTATTTTATGTTTGGGTCCCAGAGATCCCAATGCTGTATGTGAGATAGATCGATAGATAGATCTTTGTGTTTCATTAATGCCTTATTCTACATCCCTAATCCTACCCAATACCTAAACTTAACAACTACCTTACTAACTATTAACAAGCAGCAGATTAGGAGTTTATTGAGGGAAAAGACGTAGTTAATAGTGAATAAGTGTTCCCTATTCTAAAGTGTTACCAAAATTTCAGCTGTAAAGCAGCTCTACAGAGGACATTAGTGTCATTATTCAGCTCAATTCAGTCCAATAACTTTGTTGCATGGTCTGAACTGAGCATTCATGGCCCGGTGGCCTCATGCCTTGGTAAAGGTCCTGTGAGATTTGGGATCGGCTCTCTTGAGCCATCGTGTCCCAAAATTGTCAATGTTTTAAACCCTAGCATCGTGGATTTAAAGCCTCATCAGGACTTAGAAGCTACTGATGAAGAACCTGTAAAATAAGCAACTCCGGAGCCGTTCCCAGTCATTTGTTCCAATTGTCTGAGAGTCTATAGACAAGCGTATCCCTGCGACAATTGTGCCCTCTGTTAGCAGCACCTCTGTAATGAGAATTTATTCCCCCATTGCTCCCTCCGTATGGCCTCCCTTGTTGCCTCAGGAACGGCCCATTTGCGAGTAACCGAGAATTGAGGCTGTGGAAAATGATCTTCACCGAGGACAGTTGTGATAGTTGAATTATTTACCACGGCGCTCTGTCTTCCTCTTCACATCTAACAACAGTTCAAGATAATCTCCCACTGAGTCCGAGTTGTTAATCATTTGATTTAATGGCGGAGAACGGCTCTAGTCTGGAGATAAATCACAGCGACATCCAGACCACTGCGTCGTGTGAGAACAGAACAAGCAAACTCGTGTTTGCTCACTACACAAACATCTCAGGTCGACTGCCTGCTCTTTAATTTTCTATTTACTTAATCATCATAAGTCATGCTCGATGAATATTGAACAGCAGATCAAACGCTTCATTGAATTTGTACATAAGCCATTGGACTTCTCTAGCTACGGATTTACGTCCACCCAAATAATCAGATTGATAAGCTTTCCCAGCTAACAAAAATGTGTTCCAAGAAAGTTTTTCTAACATTGCATTAAGTTAAGTTCCAAACGTTCAGTTTAACTGTTTTAAAAAAGGTGTATACTTGCTTATACAGACGCTAAAGGAACATGCAAAGATTATGAGAATGTTATTTTTTGGACATTCTGAAACAATTTTAAAAACCATTAGATGTCTGTTTCGGAAATATAATGTTCCATGGACGATGTATAAATAACGTTTTTATTCGAATGTTTTGAGAACATCATTAAAGACCAGATAACTCTGAACAAACGTTCTGTTAACATTACTGAAAGAACTTTTGCTCATAACTTTGAGAAAACCTCAAAGCCAAAGTTCTGGGAACATTCCCGGTTTGCTCGGTTCATGTAAACACCTGAATTAACTTTCAATCGGATTGAAAGGGTTGGTGTAAACCTGAAACAATCTGATCAACAAGATGAAAAACTAAGCAAGTAAATGCTTGAATCCAACTATTTTATCAATTGGATTCAAAAATACCCTGCACACGTGCAAATACCACAATGCATGTTACATATGTCTTACATTAGGGCCTTTCGCACCGCTTTAGTTCCAGAACTAAATGTACAGTACTAAAGTACTGGGACGATTTTGCGCGAACTATTTCCCAGCACCATTTAAAAGGTTGCATTTGCACCGAGAGTGTGTACTAAGAAGTGACGTAAGCCGGTCGACAGCGTCGTCATTTGTGCACGGCGTTCAACAACAGAAACAAAGAAGAACAACATTAACAACAGGAGGATGGAGGACGCTGTGATCGGAGCTGTTTTTGTTGTGTCTCGCGGGTTTCACAATAATGGACATGGAAAGTCGACGTATACGTAAAGCGATTGAAAGAACGGAAAGGAGGACTAAGAATCTCCAACGACAACTGGCAGTGCTACATTTGCTACAAGTGCCTGCACTTCAGCGTCCGTCCATCTATCGCTGTTCTCCATACTTGCGAAATAAGTTGACACAATGTTTACACGGCGTTTTAAATCATGGCGGGTGAGGGCGTTTTCGTACGCGTTTGGCCAATCAATGTCTACTTACGTCACGATTAGTACCAGTTGTGCTGGTTAGACCCTGCTCCGGAGTAGGAGCTAATTTGGTTCTCGAAAAAGGCAGTCCGGTACTAAAATCGCACCCAGTTCCAGCGGTGCGAAAACGCCAAAAAGTGGGTAGTTCCACAATTAGTTCTGGTACTATGAAAAGGTTCCCGCGGTGCGAAAGGCCCTATTATGAACCGGTCAGTGTAGGCGACCTAAATATTTGTTATATAAGCTCAAGCTAAAATGGCATTTATGCTCTGGTGAAATTATTGCAGTGGCTTTCTTCGTTTCTGAATTGTATGAGTCATAACGAGCTTCATAATGCGAATAACTTAATTGAAGAACTGTTACATGTTGTTGCGTCACTCGAGTGTTTGACTCCATCTGCCCTCAAACAAGAAATATGAAAGTATTTTCCATTGTCTTTCTTGAAATGTTCCATATTCCAACCGAAAATACCATCTTGTTAGTCTGAGCTGGTTTTCAGACAGTCTGTCCAAGCTAGTTTAGATGGTCAGCCAACTGGTCTTCAAGCCCGAACAGGTGATAAGGTTAAATCCTCTCTAAAACCACCAAACTAGATCAGCCTGAGTAGTTTAAATCAGTCTGGTAATAATGCCAGAATGCCAGAAAAAACAGCCGGTTGATGCTGGTTTGCTGGTCTAAGCTGAAATGCCAGATTCTTATGATTCATATTCGCCCTTCTAATCTTCTAGCCTGGCATTTATCTCTCTCTCTCTCTCTCTCTATTCGCTGTCATCTTTGCTCTCTTCTCGTTGAGGGCTTGCAGACCTCATGACCGTTCTCTCAGTGAAGGAAATCTGGGCGGTCAGCTCGCGCATGTGTTTACTCTAAAACCGAAGCACACGTATTACTTGGCGCTCGGCTGAAAATGGCTCCTCGTTCTGTTTTTAATCTGATGTCATCTTAGTGGAATTCACTAATAGGTCTCTGACTCGGTCTTAGCCCTCTTATTTGGCGACATTTGAAAACACACAAGCATGTAGTCTATAAACTGCACAGTTCTCACTTTTTCACAACAGTGAGAAACCCAAAATGTAGTCAACATTAAAAAAACAGTATTTATGCTAAATAGTACACAGCCAATACTAAATAGCCAGAAAGTACAATGGCTGATTTGAAAAGCAGACAAAAACTACAATAATAATATATAGTACATATTTATTTATGCATGCATTTATGCATTTTATTTATTTATACATGCATGGATTCATTCTTATTTATATACCCAAAAAGGGTATCAGCTGGTAAAAAAAAATATATATTTTGTTGCTTAGCCTTCATCTCATAGTGTTCTCCAGCTTAACAAAGGCTGATTGTGTTCTGGTTTGTCCCTCTTGTAAACTTTGGCATCACTGTCTTTTTCAGAAATTACATGTTTATTGGTTTTCATATTACATATCAAAGCAGGCTGATACAAAACAAAAAAATGTATAATCAGACTCTGATGGAAAAATCATGTGCCGAACCCTAAGCATGTGTGTTTATTTTGAGGAAGAAAATACATGTGAAGTGTTCTTAAAGTGCAAGAAAGGAAGTGAAAAGAAACAATTAAGTATTTAACTGTGATGATTTGAGCAGTGTAGATTGTTCTTTAAAGATGCAGTGGATGTGATGTGAAACTTTGCTCTTATAGAGTTCTTATTACTGGCCTAATTCTCAATCAAAATGTTGTTTCGGTACACCAAAACCGCTGGCATTCAGTACAGTACATGTTCTGTGCAAACACAGATGGCAAACTTTTTTCCCTAAAACTCTGCCACTTTAGCAGTTTGATGAGTGTGTGGTGGAACTGTATTTTCTATTTAATTCAGATTGTCTGAACTCAAAAAATTAAACAGCACTTGCACTAAAAAGCTGGTATAACCTTCAGTCTTTATTTAAAGATCCAGTATGAACTCTAAGACAGATGATTCGGAGCACAAAAAA
Organism: Sinocyclocheilus rhinocerous; assembly: GCF_001515625.1. Classification (NCBI taxonomy): domain Eukaryota; kingdom Metazoa; phylum Chordata; class Actinopteri; order Cypriniformes; family Cyprinidae; genus Sinocyclocheilus; species Sinocyclocheilus rhinocerous. The sequence goes on from NW_015658509.1 coordinate 677,349, forward strand.
ATAAAAAATAAAACCGACAACCACAACAATGATAACAACAGTTCATTTCAAAGAGATTGATGTGCACCTGTTCTGGACCACAAAACCAGATAGCAACCAGACGCAACTTTACTGTCTACACTATAAACAATGTTACAATAATCATTTATACAGATTATAAAGAGATACGATAAAACAAAGTCCGTTCTGCATTTGATCTGGATCGTGATAATGGAAAACACTGTAACATGTTTTCATAATAAAAGAACTGCTCACCGCAGATAGGAATTCGTTTAGCTTTGGTTGAAGCGTGTGATGCATCATAACACACGCTCCATTCACACATATCCAACGACCCTCAGAAAGCTTGTTTTGTATGCATTTAACTGAATTTATTAGATTATAGCATGTGTAACTGATTATTAGCATATGTTGGATGTTTCACGTTTAGGGCTCTTCAAGTGTAGCATCATAAGGAGCTCTTTATCACTGCATAATTTATCTTTCTCTTTCCGAGGTAGGTATAGATGGTATTAAGATTGTCAGTAACATCAAGTTATGCAATGTTAGCTTTGCAACAGTAGTATCATCTACATCTGTGTTTTATTTAACGATCAAGGCATAAACTACTATTTCAGATACAAAGAAATATGAATTCCTGGAGTTTAACACAAGTACAGCATTCCCCTCCACACAGTACATGAGAACAGTGGGTATGAATATAATAAGATAAAATAAAATCATTTCTTACCTAGCTAATGGCATGCATCAGTGGGTTAACTGTATCATATATGGCGACCTGTGGCAGCTGACCAGTGTTGGCAGTTAAAGAAACAATAGATCCGTTCCAACATGGACGTCAGTACAAGTAAATTACAACAACAGGTTTACAAGCTTAACACTCAAGGAATATTCCTGGGTTCAATAAAATTAAATATAAGTTCAATATAGCCCTTGTGACATAATGTTTCTGTAGCTCAAATAATAGATCATGGTGTTAGCAATGCCAAGGTCATGCGTTAGATTCCCAGAGAATGCATGAACTGATAAAATACATACATTGAATGCAATGCAAGTCTTTTTTTTTTTTTTTTGATAAAACTGTCTGGTAAATGCATAAATGTAAATGTAGGTCATGCTGCTAACAACAGCAAGGTCATGGGTTTGAATCCCAGGGCACGCATGAACCAGTAAAATGCATACCTTGAATGCAATGTAAGTCACTTTGTATAAAAGTGTCTGCCAAATGCATAAAGGTAAATTAAGATCGTGGCGCTAGCAACAGCAAGGTCATAGGTTCAATTCCCAGGGAATACACTGGCTGATAAAATGCATACCTTGAATGTAATGCAAGTCTCTTTTTTTTGATAAAACTGTCTGGTAAATGCATAAATGTAAATGTAGATCATGCTGCTAGCAACAGCAAGGTCATGGGTTCGATTCCCAGGGAATGCATTGGCTGATAAAATGCATACCTCGAATGCAATGCAAGTCACTTTGGACAGAAGCGTTTGCCAAATGCATAAATGTAAATGTAGATTGTGGCGCTAGCAACTGCAAGGTCATGGGTTTGATTTCAATGGAATGCATGAACTGAAAAAATGCATACCTTGAATGCAATGCAACTCTTGTTTGGATAAAACTGTCTGGCAAATGCATAAATGTAATTAATATAGATAACCACACACACACAAAAAAAAAATAGTTACAAAAAATCATTACAGTTTTACAGCATTTACAATAGAAGTGAATGGGGAAAATCCATAAACATTAAAATACTCACTGTTTCAATAGTATAGCCACAATATGCTAACAATATGGATGATTTTAGTGTGTGAAAAAAAAAAGAAAGAACACATTTTCTGAGTAAAGTTACATCCAATTTTACAACTTCTTTGCCAAGACAATTACAGCTCAAATAATGCACAATTTTTAACTTCATTTTGTGTTGGTAAGCAACATTATGCCACAAATTCAGTCAGTTAATTCTTGTATTGAACTCAAAATATTAATTTAACCAAACAGAGCTTCAGATGCTTGTAGGGGGGAACGTCTCAAGTATAGTCTGAATTTAACTAGTGTGCATTATTGGATTATCAGTGGACTGACGTACAAGGCAATATTACAAGCCAATTTAATGCAAATCGCAGCAGGTTAAGTAAAAGACTATAATAAGCCACCAAGGTAAAAACACCTTGATAAACTGCCTCCAGCTTTTGGATTCAAGGCTTTTATTCAAAGTGCTTTAATCCCAAAGCCATTTCATTTTTTTTTCATTTTTTTTTCCCAGACCCCTCATTCAAACTAAACCCGTTTTTTACTTAATAGGTTAGCTGGAGGATGACAGACAGGCAGGCCGTTCTCTCATACGACTCTTTCTTCAGTATTGCACCTTCGCTGAAACGGCACAGACAGAGAGAGTCTTGGAAAAAAGAAGGATTGTTTCCAGTTGCTGATTTTCCTGATCTGAATTACAGAATTACAGTTCAACAGTGCCATACCTGATCTCACTTTGCAATGTAACCCACTTAAAAATGGTGAAGGAATTCGACTTAATTGGGGGCAGCGAGTGTGTGTTTTCATGACGTTGGTCTGTGGTGTGCTGTGAAGAGTGTGTTTGATTTTGCATGAGCGTGACAGTATGTGTGCTAGTTCCTTGAACCCAGGTTCACAAGAACAGCACAACAAAAAAAAAAAAGGGAACTAGGAATATACAATAAACAATCACAGACGCACCAGGACATCAATTCACATTGCAATGGAACAGCGCTTCCGTGGAGATTCATCCAGATCTGACAGATCATGACCTATAGGAGCAGAAGAAACAGCCATTTGTTCTGTTAAGTTTCGTAGCTGTACACTCTTAAAAATAAAGACTCTTTATTGGCATTGATGGAAGAGTCTTTAACATCCGTGGAACCTTTCCATTACACAAAAGGTGCTTTATAGTGGAAAAAAAAAATTCTTTAGATTCTTAAAATGTTTACTAAAAAAACAAAAACGTTTCTTTTAAGAACTGATCACTGAAAGATTCCGTAAGGCTCTTCAATTGAATTGCTATGAAAACTCCTTTTGGAAACTTTATTTTCAAGAGTGTAAATGAATATATGCAACACATTATGTAACTATTGATTTATTAAAACACTCAAAAAGCGATTTGTACTTACTGGGAGATTTTGCAGTTTGTTGTCTTGACAAAGCGGCCCGTGTAGTGGATATTGCACCTGACTACATTATTTGTGTAGTCCGATTCATGCACCAAGTACTTTGGGTTAACCTGGAGCTGGAATTTAAAGATAATTTAGACCGTCAATGCTGTGAAAAAGTAAGTGCACCCCATAAAACATATATGTGTGGTCACATGGTTGAAGGTGATATAAGGTTTTACCAAACAACATCAACAATTTGACTTTGAGATATTTTCAACAAAAATTCACCTATCGTCTGTGGAAAAAGTAAGTACACCCCATACATTTAATAGCTCATGGCCGTCTATCAGTCTCTTGCATAATTTTTGCCAATCATTCCACTTTCTGCAGGGAAGTTCAGACTGCTTGCAGTTCAATACTCCTCTGTTTTGAAAGCATTTCAACAGTTAGCCTCAGAGAAGAAGATAATGCTGACCACTTTTAACATCACTATACTTCAGCTATTGTGTTGTTGCTTTGCTGAAGGTCAGAAAGTGAGCGGCTGGGATCTGCCTGAAGAGGCACGTCTGTATCTGTCTTCTTTATGAGCACAGGCTGCATTGCACCAGCATCATCGATATCAAACAGAAGAGTCAGACGACATGCGTGACATCAAACGACTCGTCGTGCCAAACCTTCAGAGAGACGTGTCGTATTCTGTTTGCGTGTGTTAGACGCAAGATATTCTCTGAGAAGACTGTCTTTGAAGGTAATGAAAAATGTGCTCGTGTGAAACAGAAGACGGAGTGTAAATGTTTTGAACAGCACAAAAAAAAAAAAAAGGGAACTAGGAATATACAATAAACAATCACAGACGCACCAGGACATCAATTCACATTGCAATGGAACAGCGCTTCCGTGGAGATTCATCCAGATCTGACAGATCATGACCTATAGGAGCAGAAGAAACAGCCATTTGTTCTGTTAAGTTTCGTAGCTGTACACTCTTAAAAATAAAGACTCTTTATTGGCATTGATGGAAGAGTCTTTAACATCCGTGGAACCTTTCCATTACACAAAAGGTGCTTTATAGTGGAAAAAAAAAATTCTTTAGATTCTTAAAATGTTTACTAAAAAAACAAAAACGTTTCTTTTAAGAACTGATCACTGAAAGATTCCGTAAGGCTCTTCAATTGAATTGCTATGAAAACTCCTTTTGGAAACTTTATTTTCAAGAGTGTAAATGAATATATGCAACACATTATGTAACTATTGATTTATTAAAACACTCAAAAAGCGATTTGTACTTACTGGGAGATTTTGCAGTTTGTTGTCTTGACAAAGCGGCCCGTGTAGTGGATATTGCACCTGACTACATTATTTGTGTAGTCCGATTCATGCACCAAGTACTTTGGGTTAACCTGGAGCTGGAATTTAAAGATAATTTAGACCGTCAATGCTGTGAAAAAGTAAGTGCACCCCATAAAACATATATGTGTGGTCACATGGTTGAAGGTGATATAAGGTTTTACCAAACAACATCAACAATTTGACTTTGAGATATTTTCAACAAAAATTCACCTATCGTCTGTGGAAAAAGTAAGTACACCCCATACATTTAATAGCTCATGGCCGTCTATCAGTCTCTTGCATAATTTTTGCCAATCATTCCACTTTCTGCAGGGAAGTTCAGACTGCTTGCAGTTCAATACTCCTCTGTTTTGAAAGCATTTCAACAGTTAGCCTCAGAGAAGAAGATAATGCTGACCACTTTTAACATCACTATACTTCAGCTATTGTGTTGTTGCTTTGCTGAAGGTCAGAAAGTGAGCGGCTGGGATCTGCCTGAAGAGGCACGTCTGTATCTGTCTTCTTTATGAGCACAGGCTGCATTGCACCAGCATCATCGATATCAAACAGAAGAGTCAGACGACATGCGTGACATCAAACGACTCGTCGTGCCAAACCTTCAGAGAGACGTGTCGTATTCTGTTTGCGTGTGTTAGACGCAAGATATTCTCTGAGAAGACTGTCTTTGAAGGTAATGAAAAATGTGCTCGTGTGAAACAGAAGACGGAGTGTAAATGTTTTGGCCTTCTTTGAGAACGTTACCTTGAGTATATAGTTTCCTGGCTGAACATCACTGATGTCAATCCATTGGCAATCAATATCTGCATTGTATGTGTCATAGCAACCTGGACTGAGACCCTGGAAAATTAAAGCGAATGAAAACAGTAGTTGTTAGTAAAAAACAATGACTAATGGAAAATTACTAAAAATGATGAAAAACAAGCGTTTGAAGAGAATGCGTCTCAGACGTGTACCTGGGTGTGTGAAGTACAGGCGTATCGTTTGAGATGGCCGAAGTCGCAGGTCGTGTCCTCCAGACAGAAGCTGGCCTTGTGTCCCTCCGCCACCTTCCGGCCGCTGCTGACCTCTAACAGATCGTAGTGACTGAACTCATCCATACTGTGGTAATGTCTGATCAGAGAGAGAGAGAGAAGAGACGACACTGAAATCTGGGTCTGGAGTACAAAAGAACAAAGGCTATATCATGTAGTGTTATTTTAGTATCATTAACATTATAGTTTATTAATATTTTAAATTGGTTTGATTTTTATATCTTCTACTTTCGTTTTATTACTTTTTACTTTATATGTCTATAGAGTTTTATTCATTTTTATTTCAGTTTTAGTTTTAGTTATACTTGACAACTAGCTGAAAAAAAAGTGAAAATTGTGTTTATATTTTATTCTATTTCAATGGTCAGAGTCAAGTTTATTTTTATTTCAAGTAACATTTTTTTTTTTTTTTAATGGTTTTAGTGTTAGTTCGCACCATTGTACTGTCAGATGACAAAGGTTCTTTATATATACCGTGGTACTGACAATCATTTGTCATGGTGCATGGAACTACAGGTTACTTACAAGAATACCATGGTAGTAAAAAAAAAAAAATTATACAATTTAATTAAAACAAAAATATATAAAATGAAAATAAAATAACCCCAGTTTTCACAGACAAGGCTTAAGCCTAGTCCCAGACTAAAATAAAAGTCTGAGCTGTTTTAACTGAAATAAACTTGCACTGATCTTAAAATATATCAGTGCCTTTGTTTTGTCTCAAGGCACTCACCAGTAATGCTATTTTCTAAGGCACGTTTATATCAAATTATTTAAATATCCTAATTGAACTATTGCCTAATCCTGGCTTAGTCTAAACCCTGTCTGTGAAACCAAGCCTACATCTTGCTAACATTTTGTAAGAGCGTTTTACTTCCTTCTGACACATCCATCCATCAAAATAAATAAATAAACACAAAAATGATTTTAACCCAACCCTTCTTTTCTTTAAAATAAGCATTACATTTGGTTACAGTGAAGCACTTACTGTAAAATAATCTATAAACGTTATAATCTCAATGTAGAAAAAACAAAACAAAAAAAACTTACTGTTTCAATAGTATAGACATAAGATGTAAACAATATTTGTGTTAATTTTAGTGTGGAAAAAATAAGCACATTTTTTTCTGTATGTTTTCAAAATTTAGACACCATTCATTATTATTGTTATTTTTTTATTTCCCTCTAGTACAGCCACCAATAAATAAATGAAGATTAATAAACATTCAAATAATAATTTCAAGCAATGCTCTTTCTTTCTGGTCAAGTGTTTGAAATGCAGGAATATTTCAGCTGACTCTACATGTCATGGTGCTGTTTCTTACCGTCTGCTGGGTCTTTTGGCAAAAATGTTTTCTTGGAAAGCTGTGGTAATACCTGAAGGGCTACAGCAGGGAAAACAGGTACTTTCCTCTGACAGAGTTTCCACAGGGATACTATATTTCCCTTAATATGCCAAGCATATTAAATCTTATTTGATGAGGGCATGACAGACATTTCAGGGGCCTATAGCCAAATCCCTGAGCAAACTACATTTAAATGACAGATCATACACACACAGATACAGACAGACAGACACACACACACGCACACAGACACACACGCACACAGACAGACAGACACACACAGACACACACGCACACACACAGACACACACACACAGACACACACACACACACACACACACAGACACACACGCACACGCACACACACACACACAGACAGACAGACACAGACAGACAGACAGACACACACACACAGACAGACACACACGCACACACACACAGACAGACAGACACAGACACACATGCACACACACACGAGTGCCAAAATTGGGCCAGCTAATCATATAAGGCAACTCTCTTCTACATGTGCAACTGATTTATGCTGTAGGATCCCAAATAAATATGGGTTAAAATATAGAGCAGTAGTTAAGCAATCACAAACTGTGAAGAAACCACCTGCTGTCATCTCACTAACAGTAAGTAAATAAATAAAACATGCATACATAAATACATAGAGATTACTGCTACCACAGTTAACTAATAATTAACTACCAAATCCCCCACAGCATCAAAAATGTGTGTTTTTACCAGAGTTAAGTATTTATTTTATAATTAAATAAATAAATAAACAAAAAAAATTTTTGACCCAACCCTCCATTTATATATATTTCTGCAACTAACTACTACTTTTCTATTTACTGTACAATGTGGTTTTGTAGTAGTTGAGCATTACAATGTATAAAGAAACTACAAACAGTCATTTTTTGGTAATACTATATATATATATATATATATATATATATATA
>NW_015658509.1:689857-693821 GCF_001515625.1 Sinocyclocheilus rhinocerous
TATATATATATATATATATATATATATATGTTTAGTTAAAGTTCTAGTTTAGTTTAATTTTGTTGTTTTTTTTTGTAATTTTTATTAGTTTCTGTTTTTTATACGTTTATATAGTTTTTAAATTTTATTTTAATTTCAGTTTTTGTTTTACTTATAATTGGCAAATAACTGAAATATTGGCAAATAACTGAAATACTGAAAACAGCAATAAATAAATAAAACATTTAAAATGATAAATAAATAAATATAAAAAAAGGAAAATGTCTTTATGCAATGTAAAATATTTTTTATTAGAAATAATTGGTTATTTAAAATGAATAATTGTGATTTAAAATATGATTGGAAATTTTTAATAATTACAATATTTTTCAGAACCGAGCGGCCTTTTTGATCGACAGTTTTTAGTAGATTTGGGGGGATCAGAAAACGACACAAGTCGGGTTCTGGTTACATATATGTATTTATTTTCTTCTGGTCCGTCATGAAAGCCTCTAGGAACCAAGGCTGAGCTCTTACATCAGAGATGAAGAGTCAAAGTCAGTCTCAAAGGAATCTGACTGGCATTGACGGTGTGTTTAGTGTATGTCTGCACTTCACCTTGCTGTTGTCTGTGTGCATGCAGAGAGAAATCAAAGCAGTCAAAGCACTGGAAAGCAGTTTCGCTGGCTATGGCAGTTCTCATTTCAGCTATTAGTAACGAGGCGCCAAGGACGCTTTCAATCTCTACAAAAATATCAAACATGTCACAACGGAGATGTGCGAGCAATTATAGATTAGCTTCTGCTCATTGACAAACATCTCCCTGCAGCTCTTCTTCTTCAAAGAGAGTCAGGTGCTTGTTCGCATGGCGTCAGAAAGAGGTCATAACACCGCTCAGCTGTCTAATTGCATTAGAAAAGAGTTGAAGTGCTGAATACTTCATGTACTGACATTTTCAGGTTACATTAATAATCTGTTTATGAGCAAATGCTCACCAGCGGTAGAAACTGACACTCCGTCCGAATCTCGACTAAACTACAGTCAGCGCTCGCATTGATTTCGAGCCAAAAGTGAAGCAGGGATGAATGTTGATGCTAATGCTGTTGTACAACAGAAGTCAGGTTTAGCAAAACAAAATACAACCGAATGCATCTCATTTGAACACAAGGTGCCTTTCATTGCATCAGTCAAAAACAATAGACCAACTAAACGTCCATCTACATTACTGATTGATCTTATTTATAGCAGAATTAAACTGTAATTTTTAATAGGACTGTCAACCAATTAAAAATTTTTTATTAAATCATGATAAAAAATTAAAAAATGATTAAAAAAATAATTAAATTTAATCTCAATTAATGACATGCATCAATATTTGCTCAAATATAGTTTTAATAAATATAATAACATTTAATAAATATCAAGACAATTTGAACAGAAATGTTTCTTGAGCACATGATTTCTGAAGATCATGTGACACTGAAGACTGGAGTAATGATGCTGAAAATACAGCTTTGATCACAGGAATAAATTACAGTTTAACAGATATTCACATAGAGCACAGCTGTTTAAAATTGTAAAAATATTTCACAATTTTACTGTATTTTTTTATCAAATAAATGCAGCCTTGGTGAGCAGATTTCTTTCAAAAACATTAAACAATCTTAAAAATATAATCGAAGCCATACTATATGGAACTCTGTATATAGTCTATAGTCTCTCTCTCCCTCTCTTTCTATTTAGTCAGTATAAGATTTATACATATAATGTTAATTTAATTTAATTAATTAGACTAAATCATCATGTTTAATTGACAGCCCAAATTTGTAATTAATCATTCATTTAAATTGATTTTCTGAGGTGGATCATGTCAAGTTTGGGGACTCGAGCTTTGACTAGAACGCTCTCATTATTAGGGACATTAACATTGGCAGCAATTTGCAGCGACAGTGCGACCCTAAATCACTCATTTCCAATGACATGAGTGACAGCCGTCATCGATGATGTTTAACACGATGCAAAAGAACAATTCTCGCGAACTCTCCGTCTCGCTTGCGATGCAGACGTGACGTAATGAACAGCCACAGGCGAACAAACACAGACCTGACAAGTACTGACAGACATTAATTTCCACTTGTCACGAGGCCAAGCTGATTGCACATGGAAATGTTCTGGAAATCCCCTCGGAGGATAACAGCCCTTTGCCAAGTGAAACCAAATACAGAAATCCATGCCAAAATTCATTTAGATTCTGATATAAGATAAGGAATATCAACTCATTGAATATTTCCACACTCTGGCACTATTATAATTCCATTATTCTGGGACTTTTAATCATATCAGGGCAGGATTTGTATTGATTTGTAGCTACAGGCTTGTAAAAAGGCACGCTTGTGTATAATCCTGATCTGCAGCTGCAGCAGTGGAGCTTTAATGGTGAATAAACACAGTTAGCGTTATGGTTATAGTTGGGAGTACTGGTATTTGTGAACTTTTTGGTGAGTGTTAGGTCTCCACATATACAGATGTAAAAGAGAGACTCACTGGTGACAGCTGTGCCACTCCCAGGTGTGACGAGGTCGGTTGGGCAAGAAATCAGCCGTCCCTTGGTTCTTCACTCTCTGAGGGAAGCGCAGAAGAACCCTGACACTGTAATCTGTGGTTTCAGCACTATAGGCGGAGCTGAGGAGGGAAAAACATTAATGAGGGACGGCAGCACTGAGTAATGAAACATGTTGTATATATGAGATGAGCTCATAACAGCAGGCTGCGGCACCACCTATATTTCTGCATCAAACATCATCTAACACCCTTCTCATTGGTTGTTTGAAGTATTATTGGATGGTGTGGTGTAAACAGTTGTAAACGAGTGTGGGAGGGTTATTGTGTAAATACTGCCTGGCCAGCTTTGTTTTGCCATTTCATAAACAGAAGCATTGAGGATTCTCACCTGGCCAAGCACTTCTCCTCTGCAGCACAGCGTAAGGAGTACATATGGACTCTTTGAACGTATGTGGAGGCTTGGACATAATTCGGGTCAGGAACCAGGTCAGGCAAACCTAAAAACAGGAGACATCATCAGGGTTACAGAGTAGAACCAGATGCTGAAGCACATAATCTGAAATTACACTGAAGGGGAAAACAACTTCTTAACTGGTCATAGTAGGTCATTGCTGGTCTAGGCCGGTTTCAACCCTGGCCAAGCTGATTTTCAGCTGGTCTCCGGTATGAAAAGTGCCCCAAAACCCACCTGATAAATGCCTAAATCAGTCTAAAACCACCAAACTGACTAGTCTGTCCACCTGCAAAGCATCCAAAACTCTAAAACCACCAAACTGACTGGTCTGACCAGCTGGAAAAGTGTCCAAAACCAGTCTAAAACCAGCAAAATGACAAGTCTGTCCACCTGCAAAGCATCCAAAACTCTAAAACCACCAAACCGACTGGTCTGTCTACCTAAAAAATGTCCAAAACCACTTTAAAACTACCAAACCGACTGGTCTGATGAACTGAAAAGTGTCCAAAACCAGTCTAAAAACACCAAACTGACTAGTCTGTCCACCCAAAAAGTGTCCAAAACTCTAAATCCACCAAACCAATTGGCCTGACCAGCTGAAAAGTGTCCAAAACCAGTCAAAAACCACCAAACTGACTTTTCTGTCCAACTGCAAAGTGTCCTAAACTCTAAAACCATCAAACCGACTGGTCTGATTAAAAAAAAAGTGTCCCAAACACCGACTAGTCTACCTGAAATGATTCCAAAACTCTAAACCCGCCAAATGTACATGTTTGACAACCTAGTTTCCAAATCCCTTTAAAAGAAGCAAACAGCCTTGCCTGGCCACCTGAAAAATATCCAAAACCACTCTAAAACCACCAAACTGACCAGTCTGACCACCTGAAAAGCATTCAAACAACTCTAAAAACCACAAAACTGACCAGTCTGATCATGTCAAACATGCCCCCCCCCCCCCCCCCCCCAACA
>NW_015658509.1:693996-720373 GCF_001515625.1 Sinocyclocheilus rhinocerous
TTCTAAAACCACCAAATAGATTAGTCTGACCACCAAATGTCCAAATCCCTTTAAAACAAGCAAACAGACCAGCTTGGTCACCTGAGAAGTGCAGCAAACAGACCATCTTTGGAGATGAACTTTGAGCAGGAAACCAGACTAGGCTGTTTTTTGTAGCAGGATAATAACAATGTCAGGTCTCATAACACTGTCCTGGGGACAAATGTGCTTCTTTAATATCCTGAGCTGTTCTGATGTTACATACTTTTACATGTAAAAGAAAGTAAAATATTTGAAAAATGGCTGTATCCAAATGAGCATATTTTTGAAAAAATACACAAGAGATGAAGAGGTTTTTGATGAGGTAATGCTGAAGCCTCACAGTATAATGCATCAAATGCTGTTTCTCATCTGGTTTCAAGGTCACACAAAAATAAGAAAAAAAAAGAACAAAGTGGTGCACATAGAGAGGGAGAGAGAGAGAGAAAGAGTACAAAAGATGAGGGAGAGGTGACAGCGAAACAAAAATGAGATCACTTCCCTGCTGGATCCAAATCGGGCCTGTGACCAAGTCTGTTAAAAAAAAAACAGAAAAAGAAATAAAAAGAAAAGCAGAGCTATAGCTGTGACAACTAATGTTCATACAGTTCTGTACAAGGCCAGTGCAGAAACTACTTATCACCTTTATTCACACTTAAAATGCAAGCTGGTTGTGCTCACTTTATGTCCAGATAATTGTATGCATATAATAACAGTGCAGTCTAAGTCCGTAGGTGGACATTAACATTTCTTCAAAGGCAAGGCCACAGCATATTTGCTTTCCTGCTTTGCATGTCATGGATTTCAGAGAAAATAACCCTGTTGAGAAGATCAGCACTGATGGACTACAGCGTATGATACTGGAGTCCTACTAGGCCTCTTAATGACCCTAACCAGCAAGACTTTGATGGTCATCCAGCAACATTAGACCAGCACCAAACCAGTGATAACAAACATAAACCGGCTTGGACTAGCATGAAAATTCGGGTGTTTCCAGCAAGGAGGTTTTTTCAAAGCAACAATGTGGAGAGCAGATCTAATCTCACTTCTGCTCCAGGCATTTTTAGAGTTGGGAGCAACTTTCACTCTATAAAACATGATGCCCTTGGTCAGTCCCCTTATTTCAGACTCGTTAGCGCAGCCCCTCTACTCCAGTGAATGCTTTGCCATCCCCATCTCTGTGTACACATCCGATTTGCCAGCTCGGTCCGAAACAGACTTTAAGGCCTCAGGAAACTTCCTTTGGTCAGCTTTTGTAAACAGTGCAAAGAGAGTGTGAAAGACTGTGGTCTATCCAGCAAAAGTGTCTTCACATAGTCGGCACTTTCCTCCACAAAGCTATGTTCTCTGGATGCCTGCACTACACCAATATTCATTATAAACCGCTGTAGAGAATCATACTTTACATTTCAATTTGACTTCATGTACATTAATGTAGAAGGGATAAGGACACTTTAGCTGAAATTAAGCTTAAGTTTAGGTTTTGTTGAAGTTAACATAAGACCCATTTCAAAAACTCCACAAGAATATAGAAAAACAAAAATATTCAAATGCCGGCTGATGACAGCATACTGTTTTCAGGAAGATGTACCAAAATATTAACTAGGCTTGTAAGTAAAATAAATGAATGTCCACTGATCAGATGCAGGCCAGATCTCAACAAACAGAGGTTTTAATGCTCATGTTAATGTATCCCATCTAATGCTATTTCAATTTCTAAGACTCAAATTCACAGATAATATATTTTTTGTTTCTGCAGGTTGGAGCTCTGATTTAAAATATTTGTTAGTGATTGCATCATTGGGTAATGAGTAATGTAATTTTTTTTTCCACATGTGTACCTTACAGTGGATTTAGTTTACACCCATTTCCCTTATGACCAGATTTTGTAAACTAGGGTGATTAGTCGTGCATGAAGTGACTCAAGCAAGAGACAAAGACCATTTCACATTACAAAATGAGCCTTGGCAGTGGCCAGAAACTCAGTCCCAAAGGCCTTACACACACCCACCTCCTCACACACATTCACATATATGCACAGGCACACTTTTATTTAGGGGCTAGCAAAATATTTTCTGTTTCCTGAGGCAATGGACCCCATGTGTGCTGGGTACTTTCCATCTCCCCACCTCTTATGTAGTAACACCCCACAATCCCCCACACAATGCTCGCGCTCGCCACCCACCCCACAACAACCAAGCCACTTGAGCCCCTTACCCCACCCTCTAAAGCAAATACTGGAATCATTCACCCGTAGCCTTCGCGGTGCAGTCATCACCAAAACCAAATCTTCAAACAATGAGCATTCTTTGTGCAGAGTGAGTATCCATAGACACTACACGCACACACCAACTACCTCAAACTCTTACACCCACACACACATCCCACAACACCTGGTTCCAATAACCCAGGCTCTGAGATGAAGATGAACTTGGAACTTCTTTGATTGTAAATTGAAACACAATGGCAGTGGGGGATGGGAATGAAAGCTGCTCAGACATTAAGAGAGAGTAATTTTTACTGACTGCTTATGAGGAAACAAACAGCAACATTTGCCCAAAAGTAATGTCCATTGCCAGCTGCGTAAGCAAACAGCTTTACAATTCATTTTGTGCAGTTTGAGTCCCTCGGGTTATGTGTTTGTCAGATCCAAAGGGCTCGCGGCTGCCAGGAAACACAAAGAGATGGCAGAAAAACTACATTTTTTAGATGTCTCTGTTTTTCTCACTTCCTTTTCTTCAGAGAGAGCGAGAATCTGAAAGGAGATCCACACGTGCATCCATTTCCCCAAATCTCCAGCCGTGCAAGAGCTTAAGTACCTACTTTAGTTCCTCTGTGATTAACTTTACTTGGCATAGCAGCCTAGTAAATGAGCTGCAGACTTGCTCGACACATGTAGCATTCACTGAGACAAAGAGACAACCTGCAAAGCACACTTTCTGGACTGCTGGTCTATGACCCATTATGTAAACAACTGAGTATTACATTAGTGTGGGATGCACAATGAGATTCTTTACGGTGTTTCACAAGTGTATGTGATGTGGATAAATATCATACCTCTTTGCTGAGGACGATAAACGCTCCCTACATTCGTGTTGGGGCTCTCTGCGTTGTTAGAGATGAGAGGGTTGCGTGGAGGTGGTTGTATAAACGGAGGCTGTGGCTGGGGCCTTCCAAAGGGTGGAAACTGTTCATACTGGGGGCTTTGCACCGCAGGCTGGAATGATGAGCCTGTGTTGCTCAAGGCACCATTAGAGACAGGTACTGCAGCATTACTGCCATCTCGAGAGTCCTCGTTGTACAGGCTGTGCGTGTATCTGCGGTCCAATCCATCAGAGATCGACGGCTGCACAGGTTGGGCAGGAACAGCTTGGTATGTTTGACCATAAGAGGAATAGTAACGATATCTCTCGTCAGTTGCAGGAACCCCTCCGTTATAGCTACCTCCTCCAAAACTTCCGGTGGAGTACCCACCTCCTCCATATCCTCCTCCGGCATTGCCACCACCAGTGCCAGTGGAGTACCCCGTTCCACGGAAGGGAGGTTCGTATGACCTGTCCGAAACGGAGTCATAAGGAGTGGAATACGGAGGCTGTTGAGGAAACTGATACTGTGGATAAGAAGAAGAAGAAGAGGATGACGAGGAGGAGGACGAGCTAGAGGATGCTCTAAAACGAGTGCCAGTAGATGACTGGAAGCGACTTGTTTCACCTGTCCCAGCGGCACCCTGACGCCAGTTGTCCGGAACCTGGCCAAAACCAAAAGGGTGTCTGGCTTGGCCTCTTACAGTCTCAGAGCTTCCTCTTGAGGGTGCTTGTCTCCGTACATTTCCACCTTGTGACCTACGGTTGGGAGTGTCCGCTAGAAGCACTCTGTGGTTCCTGTCACGCTCCTGAACCCGAGCCGGGACATATTCGGCCCCACTGTTGAGAAGACTGAACACACGTCCATTGTTCTCCCATTGAATCATCTGTCTCCATGGGTTTGAGTTGTCAGTCTGAGATTGATGCTGAGATTGGGACTGACCCCCTACGCTTCCAAGCAACACCCAGACCCACCATGTCACGAAAACCACAGGCAGCATATTGACAAGACTTGCATGGAACTTCCTAACAACTACAAAAAAGAGTGGACAGGCAAACTCCAAATTGTATCTTTTGATCCAGCAGGTTAAAGATGGAAAGGCATGGAGGACTTACAGTGTCCATGTGCAAATCAAACTACATGCAGTAATGAAACTTTGTCCTTGGTTCAGTATGTGGTGCAGGCATAGCTGTGAGGAAGGCAGATGATTTCCGAGGCCCCAGGGCAGGCTGCAGTATGAAAAACCTCCCTCGTCCTTACTGTCCGGATGTTGAGTTGTTGTCAGTGGACTGAGCATTGCTCTCAGGCTCTCTCTGGAGATGACTGCCTGTTGCTCTCCTCTGCACGTCACTATTTGCTTCTCGGACTGCTTACAATGGTCTGTGAAAAAAGAAAAAATGTTTTCATCTCCCCCTCCCTCGCTCTCTCTCTCTCGTTCCCTCTCCCCTTTCTCACTCAATCTAACATGCTCTTGTTTTTGAGATCCCACATGGCCCTAGTGCTAGAGCTGTTTCCTAAACTACAGCAAAGCCAGTTCTGTGCACAGGCTTCCAGAGTCAACATCACCATCTGTGAAGGCACTTGAATATCTAGCGTGCCTGCGCTGACTTCCTTTGATCCTTCTGAACAAGCAGGGATATCTGGTGCGTGGCCTAGGTTCATCCAACCAGGTGCTATAGGAGAGCTGTGCCTTTGTCTCATGTTTTTCCAAACACAATTTTTTTGCACTTTGCACATCATCATCACAGCAGATGAGAGGACATTAATACAGCAGGATGTTTAGAAATCCAAGTTATGTACATGATAGGAGGCCAAAAATGTCAGCAGAATTTGGAACAAGCATTTCCATTTAAAATAACTTTCCAGTTAACAAAGACAGATGAAAGCAGGCACATAATCATCACTTACACTACAAAAACTAACATAATTCTACAAGCCTTATTTAAATATGCAGAGGGAGCCCAGACTCAGTAAACATGGGTATATGGAACAGATATTAGCATAATGTAAAGAAACTATAAAGATTGGGAACTAATCCTGAGTGCATGGCACAGTATTAAAATGTAGCCCCGTTTTTAAATATTTGCACCAGAAGTAGCTGAACTCACAATCCAAAATCATATTACTACTTCTGTAGTCTATTATGACTACCACTGTTACAATATTGCAGATATATATCTGACTAAATGTTTTTTTTGAAACCGCATTGGGCTCATACCTTTAGAGGGGACCGAACGGAGGCAATAAATCATGTACAATCTTAAGCTTGTTAAAACAGTTTGTTAAGGCTGCTGATCTCAAGAAATAGTGCATCAGCTCACAGGATTGAGGTTCCTGCTTTCTTTGACTAGATGGGTTAACAACTAAGAGCTGAATATCGTCCTGACTTCTGAAGACGGTTGAGGGCTCATCTGGCTTCTGACTATGAATGGCCAGCAGCGGTCCGAGCGTTTTAATATGTTTTCCTACCTGCCTGTCAACGTATATATTAGCATACCTCTGCGCATCGGGTTCGCGCAGACAGGATACGTCATCAGCTCGTTCACGCACGCTGTGCAGACAGAGCGAGGATGGCAGGCAAACATCAACAACCCGATCTTCCTTCCTGGTATTGTAAACCGCTGATGAAGCCTATTGTAGTAATGTTGTCTCTGTGAGCGTAAACGCGTTCAGGGGGCGTGGCTTTTGGACGGCGATTGCAGGGAGGGTGGGACGTTCACTTTCAATGCTATCAGGCTAAAGTTAGCATTTTCCAAGATCTCCTACTGCACCATTAATTTAAGGGGATTGTTGCAAATGGGCACTGAAAGCCCATCGATCCGACACTCACTGCTCTAAACATTTAGGTTTCAAAAAATGGATGCCACAGTTTTATGCAATGATATTAATAGAAAGTTTACTAAACTTTCCACCAGCATGTGCTTTGGCAGCTCCAAAGCTCAGAAGACTTGATATGACTGTGCATTTAGCTCCAAAAATCACTAGCTGTGATCTCACCTCCATCTTTGACATCTAAGTGTCTCGAATTTGATGCAAAGATCTGAAAATACTCTGAGACTCTTAACATCCTGCCAGTTGCCTCTTATCACCCGTCTCCTCAGGCAAGAGCCTCTAGGTGATTAAGATGAAACCCATTCATTTTCTCAGCTGTGCTTACTGCATACTATACATAGTATACAGGTTCACTCTTTAACCTTAAAAGATTCATCGAAGTAGTCCATTTCACTTCTAATGTGGAATATGATGTAAAATATAGTCTATAAGACCAATGGCACTTTTATTTTCTGACATCATATGATAGCTTTGTGTGAGAAACTGACTGGATTTAAGTGTTTATTTACTGATAATCTTCTCCCGTAAACTTGAGAACTGCTACGATTATGGAATCAACCGATTTTCATTGAACATTTGAGATGCTCATTATCAGATTACAGTTACTTTTAAACCTTGAAGTATTGTAATATTTAATGCATTTCACGATGTTGACAACAAATAATGTAATATATTAGATTTATATCTTTATAACAATAATCCCATTCAAATCTATAAACAAGTTAGGTTGTAAGTAATCTAAAAGTAATCTCAGATTACAGTTACTTTTAAACCTTGAAGTATTGTAATCTTTAATGCATTTCACGATGTTGATAACAAAGAATGTAATATATTAGATTTATATTTTTATAACAATAATCCCATTCAAATCTATAAACAAGTTAGTTTATAAGTAATCTAAAAGTAATCCAGAAGTAGTCATTACCTAAAATTAGTAATTAAAGTACATTACTGACTGCAATTTTGATTGTGTAATCGGTAACAGACTACAATTTATAAGTAATCTACCCAGCACTGCTGATAATCAATTTCTTGTAAACTGCCGATCTCTTAAAAAAGACAACTTAAAGGCTTGTTCACACCGGGACGAATATCGCGCGCGATTATCTGCGATAATCTTCCCGGTGTGTACGAGGCTTAAGACTTAAAAGATCATAAAAATGCATAATAATCTTTCAACAGTTGAGAATACAGGAAACGAATGGAACAAATCACTCAGTACCATCTTGATAATTGCACTAAAAATGATGATTATTCATGCAGTGATTCCAACTTAATCCCAAGTAGGTCTATAATATCTGGTTTAAATAAATAAATAAAAAAGTTAGTATTCCCAGTTATCTCAGTTCTGCTCTTCTGGCGCAGGATCCCCTGGAAGCACCTGATTTGAAGTCTGCCATCTGTGCTCATGGGAGCTCAGTTCTAGACACCATTGCTTTGAGCTAGTTAATTTTATCACTTCATTTATTCAGAACAATTATTTTAAGGGAGACTCGGCATCCCTTGCCTCTTCTGACGGACTGCCGCTGCTGTCGAGCTGTAAGCACTCGAAAGAAAAACAAGATCAGAGAGCTAAAAGCGCATTAGTCTTTGGTGTGTCTTTCACTGAGCTATATCTCTTTGATTCGATTACACTTGCAGAATATTGATATGTGCTACACACCAAATGTCTTTATTTTGTTATTGCCTGCTGTGTCCTACACTTTTACAGCAGATGAGTTAAAAAGCCATGTACTCTGTAACTTTCCAAATAAGGGGAAGCAGAGGATTAGATTACTGCATGACACTGGAATGAATTTTGGGACAGTGAGTTCAAATTGTTCCAAATATCAGATTTCGCCGTCCATTGTTATCAAAATCAACAGTTGCCAAGCTGTTTGCATTGGCCCCGCATGGAGCGGGTAACGTCCAGAATGCACCAGAGAACAAGGCTTGACAACATTCCTCACAGGATTATGTTTAAATTTACGAGCAAGCGTTTTGAGCCGGCTCTGGGGAAACAACCTACCAATACACGCAGACGGATAACGGACCGGTTTAACGGCACATTTCTGGCAGATGCATGGCAACGTGCTTCAAAGTGAAGCGTTATATTGATGTTCTTGGGATGAAAGAAGGAGAGAAAGGTGAGAGACGGCTCTGGAGATTAAACTAGCCACACTATTCCATCAATATACATGTGGAGGATGTTTATTGTTGGATCTACACTCTTAAAAATAAAGGCTCCACAAAGGAGCTTTTGCAGCAATGCCATTTTGGGTTCGCCAAACATTTTTTTTCGTAGTGCGAAGAACATTTTAATAATCTAAAGAGCCTTTTTCCACTATGCAACTGAAAGATTCCATGGATGTTAAAGGTTCTTCATGGAACCACCGATGCTAATAAAGAACCTTTATTTATAAGAGTGTATTGATGTTTATTACTTGACTAGCTGGTCTCAAATCAGTTGCAGGTAAAATCAGATATGAGGTTTGAGATTTGTGAAAAGAAAAAAACGAGAGGGAGAGAATTAGGTGCAACGAAGGGGAAATGTGTAAATGCGCTCATGATACCTCACTTGGGAATTGTAAAAAAGGTCTCATCAGTGTTCCAACAGACAATACAATGAGCAAGTGAAAAACTGTAAGTGAGAAACACCACAAATATCCTGCTGTTTACAAATGTCCTGCCATCCTGTTTTCAGTTTACGTCTATTGTAGGAATATCCATCAGCAATGTTCAGTTCTACATTTCCCGGGTCATGAAAACAAATCCTGGGGCAGCTTTGCACAAGGAAAACCCTCAACAGATCAACAGGGCGGTGCTTTCACAACCCAAATAGATAGGGCTTTAACCTCCGCAGTGTGATTTCCGTATTCCAGACTTTCCTGTCCCAAAAACATGTTTGATTAATCGGCCAGACTTCTCTCCTCAGACCATTGTTGTCAATGCAAAGCTCATTATTTTCTGAGCATGCTGTTAAAATGCCAACAGCCTTTCATTCACTTGCGCAACCCAATACAAGTCCAAAGCAATTACCCTCAAATTTGCTCGTGTTAGTTAGCAGCTAGATCTGACAAAAGTGCTCATTTATAGCATCTGCAAGCGCCCGGTTTTTATTTTTGCTCTTAAAAAGGCAATTCTTATTCCCCTTTAAGTCATTTATTGTGTTGAGTAAAGAGGGCCAGGTGTGAAATCTGACTCCACACAATTGAACGAGCGCTCAGAAGCCATTAGGACCGAACACTCTCTCAGTCTCAGAACGGTTTGTAACGTACGTAACTGACATGACTCACGACTCAGTAAGTGAAATGTGACATTCACTGTTGTGAAATCATGCATCTGTGCAGCTTTTCCCTCACCTTGGTTTTGTTATATACACCTCTGCCTCGTATGATGACATTTAAGTGGCACTTAAAAAAAAAAAAAAAAAATTCTAGAATAGTCATATTATTGCATACATAAAAAAAAAAAAATATCAGAATGTTTAGTTTTACTTTATGATAAGCTTTACCAACAAAGTTATATGTTTAGGTCTTTTGGCACATCAGCATAGAATTATGATTTGTACCCAAATTTAATTTAATTATGAGAAAGAATCAGACAGACAATCAGGAATTTTCCTTGTTTATGCAGTCTAAAATGGCAACAAGTGGTTGATTTTGATGTTACTTTCCTTGCAACTTAATTTTTTAAATAATTCTAATTTTTTATATTTTTTATTATTTAATTTGATTAATAATATGCTGGTCTCAAATCAGTTGCAGGTAAAATCAGATATGAGGTTTGAGATTTGTGAAAAGAAAAAAACGAGAGGGAGAGAATTAGGTGCAACGAAGGGGAAATGTGTAAATGCGCTCATGATACCTCACTTGGGAATTGTAAAAAAGGTCTCATCAGTGTTCCAACAGACAATACAATGAGCAAGTGAAAAACTGTAAGTGAGAAACACCACAAATATCCTGCTGTTTACAAATGTCCTGCCATCCTGTTTTCAGTTTACGTCTATTGTAGGAATATCCATCAGCAATGTTCAGTTCTACATTTCCCGGGTCATGAAAACAAATCCTGGGGCAGCTTTGCACAAGGAAAACCCTCAACAGATCAACAGGGCGGTGCTTTCACAACCCAAATAGATAGGGCTTTAACCTCCGCAGTGTGATTTCCGTATTCCAGACTTTCCTGTCCCAAAAACATGTTTGATTAATCGGCCAGACTTCTCTCCTCAGACCATTGTTGTCAATGCAAAGCTCATTATTTTCTGAGCATGCTGTTAAAATGCCAACAGCCTTTCATTCACTTGCGCAACCCAATACAAGTCCAAAGCAATTACCCTCAAATTTGCTCGTGTTAGTTAGCAGCTAGATCTGACAAAAGTGCTCATTTATAGCATCTGCAAGCGCCCGGTTTTTATTTTTGCTCTTAAAAAGGCAATTCTTATTCCCCTTTAAGTCATTTATTGTGTTGAGTAAAGAGGGCCAGGTGTGAAATCTGACTCCACACAATTGAACGAGCGCTCAGAAGCCATTAGGACCGAACACTCTCTCAGTCTCAGAACGGTTTGTAACGTACGTAACTGACATGACTCACGACTCAGTAAGTGAAATGTGACATTCACTGTTGTGAAATCATGCATCTGTGCAGCTTTTCCCTCACCTTGGTTTTGTTATATACACCTCTGCCTCGTATGATGACATTTAAGTGGCACTTAAAAAAAAAAAAAAAAAATTCTAGAATAGTCATATTATTGCATACATAAAAAAAAAAAAATATCAGAATGTTTAGTTTTACTTTATGATAAGCTTTACCAACAAAGTTATATGTTTAGGTCTTTTGGCACATCAGCATAGAATTATGATTTGTACCCAAATTTAATTTAATTATGAGAAAGAATCAGACAGACAATCAGGAATTTTCCTTGTTTATGCAGTCTAAAATGGCAACAAGTGGTTGATTTTGATGTTACTTTCCTTG
Source organism: Sinocyclocheilus rhinocerous (assembly GCF_001515625.1). Lineage (NCBI taxonomy): Eukaryota > Metazoa > Chordata > Actinopteri > Cypriniformes > Cyprinidae > Sinocyclocheilus > Sinocyclocheilus rhinocerous. Next base: position 704,884 of record NW_015658509.1, read on the forward strand.
CAACTTAATTTTTTAAATAATTCTAATTTTTTATATTTTTTATTATCCTCTAAAATGCTTTTGTAGACTCAGTTTGGACCCCAATACTGCCTGCAGCTTAAGGCATATTCAGGATTAGTTTTCAGGATATATGTCTGTAAAATAATGATTACTTCCTGAATGTTAACATCCATTCACACAGGATAGAAGTGATGTTTGTATGTCTTCTTAGTGGTTTCTACACGCCTGCATTTACACATTGCCATCATATGTTACTGACCTATCAATACCATTTGTGCACTTGAAAACAAGGCAAAAATGGGATATATGAGTGTACAAAATTCTGTCATGGCCGATTTGGTTGAGAAAATACACAAAATAACGTAACCGTATAACACAAAATCCCATTTGAGGGTCTACAGATTCTGAATCCTCGATGACCTGTAAAAACTTTTTCAACCTAATTACACAGCTATTATTCCCTCAGGAGATTCCCTCACAGCAGCACCATATGCCTTCATCTACAAACCCTCCTGTTTATTCTTTGTCTCTCATATATATACAACATGTCAGACATGATATCTCCCAAATCGTTGTTTAGATCTGCACAGCTTAGTATTACAATGTGCCAAAATCCAAAGGCATGTGTACGAAGCCTCGCTGTCAGATTAAACCATTTAAAAAGCTCAAAGTCTGTGTGTTATGAAAGGAAGGTTACCCGAGGGGGTTCACAGTCTGAGCACTTACTCATTGAGACTTTTTAAAGATTGCATGTGTTTCAGGCAGGTGTTGAATGTGGCGGTTCATCTTGAAATTCTCTGCAGTTTGCCTGAAGGTCATGAAGGTCAGAGGATTCGGTCAACTGATGTTGTCTTCTATCAGTTGCTGAGATTCTCACTGAAAACCTCACAGTACTGCAGAGATATTGCATGTCAAAAAAACTCCCACCTATAAAAAGTGTCCTGCTTTTGGGGACTTTTCTGTTGCTGAAATGTAGTCAAAAGGCTGGATTTACTGTATAAGTACTGTATATGCAACTTTCTGCCACCTAGTGTTAACTGACTTAAAAGCACATACAGTAAACCATTTTTGCAACACAAATACTTTTAATCAATTCATTTTTATGCATTGATTTTTTTTTAGGTCAGCACCTACTGCATCTTCAGACCACAGCTTTCTTGAAACAGCAGCATGTTATGCGCAGACAGAAGTGTCGAGTTTGCTGTTTCAACCCTAGGAAAATAAAAGTACAGATGATAGAGAAAGAGCAGCTCAGGAGTGCTTTAAAACTGGCTGATGTCGGCATGTTAATTCTCTCTGTTATGACTCTCGTAGGAGCAAAGCATCACCTCATCTCGCTCCCTCTCTCTGTCTTTCCGTCTTTAGACAACTAACTATCAAAGTGCTGTCCTGTAGCTGATGCGCTACTTCATTAATTAAGCCCATATGTCGCTCCCTCCTCATAATGTAGGATTTTCTCCTGACTGAGCATTTGCTGTGCTGGGACAAATGCATCACCTACAACACAGAAATACTGCAGGCTATGTAAAGTCAACACTTTACTTCTACTCATTTAGAAAATGCCCGATGGTTTCTCTAGATAATGCTCTTATTCCTCGGCTGGGGTCGTGTAGAGCTCTTTGAAGCTGCACTGAAACTGTGATTTGGACCTTCAGCCCATTGGTCCCCATTGAAGTCCATTATATGGAGAAAAATCCTGGAATGTTTTCCTCAAAAACCTTCATTTCTTTGCGACTGAAAACAGAAGGACATGAACATCCTGGATGACATGGGGGCGAGTAAATCATCAGGAGATTTTTATTCTGGAAGTGAACTAATCCTTTAATATGCGACTCGAAATGAACCGAGAACTGTTACCGTGATGTTATGTGTATACTTCGCCCTCTAGACAACATTTAACATTTATCAACTGGATGTTCATATAAAATTGTAAGTCTAGTTGAATGCTTTCATTGAATGCAAATTGTATGCCCGTGAAAACACTCAATTGTATATAACGTATTTAATAATTATAAAATAGAATTTGTAATTATATATCATTGAATATTTTTAAACATATTGACCGATTCATTTGGAAACTTTCATTATCATGCATCCATTCATTCTCCAAACTGCTTGTCCCACTGGGATGCGAACACTTTTGATCATGTAGTGTATAATAATACTGCTTCATTAATGAAAGTCACTTAAATGCAATTTAAATTGGATTTGTGCAAAGGTGTCTGCAGAGTGCAGATAATAGCAAACTTTCAATCATAAGACTGAGCGAATGTTTTTGTGCGTGTGCACTCGAATGTCCTTCAGAAGAGCTGAGAGATGGAGAGTGGTGACAAAGGGACAAACATTATTCTCCTCCTGCTGTATTTCAGGTCTTTATTACTGTCTAATGCACATCACTATTCATCCAGCGCTCTCTCAGACCCACCCACAGCACTGTTCCTGACACCTCATAACACACACACACACACACACACACGTAACGTCCTTTATTCACTGCTGAAGTAGCCCACTCAGAATTCCACACTCGTTCTTACACAGAGAAAATGAGAGCGAGAGAAAGGGAGGGAGAGGTATGAGGAAGGTGAAGTAAAAGAGAGATCAAGGATGAAGCACACTGGCTCCAGCGCGCTACAAACATGTCACTACGGGCTCCGTTATAAATCACTGACCGCTGTGATGTGTTTACTCATTACACTGAGGTGCAGTTCTGTCATCCAGAGTCTCATTTAGTCCTCCAGAACCCAAAGCCGAGGCCGCCGTGGCCTGAACGCTGATCTTATCCTCCCAGCGGCTGGGCCGAGATAAACGCACCGCGCTCAGCTCACCGACTAAACATTTGTCTCAGACTTTAACTGAATTGTTTACAGAGAGCAGGTCGGTAGTATAGTGCAGTTTTTGTAGTTATAGCAGAAGCAGACTGCTCACATATAAACTCACCACAATAGATTATGGGAGAATACAACTCTATGAAGCCTTTTTAGCATCAGATTTGTGATATTTCTCCTGAAGTTTTATTTTTGTAACCCTTATGTTCTGCTGAGATTTATTGTATGCTTGGGGTCCCAGAACCATGTGCAAACTACATTTTCCCCATTAATAGATTTATTTACACCGGAAGCGACCCTTGCTACTCTGGCCACTTACTTTTTGCGCTTCTTCTATTCTGTTTGAAACTGAATTAGGAATATCATAGGGCATATCTGTTCGTACTTCTTATCAATTTCAATAACAATTAATTTCATAACTTCTGATCACCACTTCAAAGCCAGAGTGTCATGTTTACTGGTCTCTGACCTTAAGTATTCATTGGATTCTAAGCATACATTTTTAGAAATACCAACATCATAAAATTATTTCACTTTATATATATATATACATATACATATACACACACACACACACATATATATATATATATATATATATATATATGTATATATGTTGTCAGTTTTCTCATTATGACCTATTATGTAGACGTTGTTTCATAGCTGATTAAGTATCTCATAATGCAGACTTTTTATCTCATAATTATGACTTAGTATCTCATATTACATATTTGTATGTCAGTTTATCTCATTATGACAATCTCATAATTTAGACGTTGTTTAATAACTATTACTTAGTGTCTCATATTTATGACTTTTTACTTCATGATGATGTGCTGGAAATGGTTTATGTGCAGTTACCAATGGGTTTTTGTACAAGTTGTAAATAAAATGTTTAATGTTTATTTGTTTATTTTATTGCTGAAGCTCATAGCTGAATTATCAGTGATTAGTGAACGTTTTGAAATGATGTTCAGCTTTGCTTTCAGTGTAGATACAGTATGGATATTTAACTTACTATAGTAACGCTGTGTCTGTTTTTGGGTCAATCTGGGTTCTCTAAGGTGCAAAACACGAGTAATGTAAGATTTATAATCAATTCTTTAAAAACTAGAGTCATGAAGTATCAACCTAATACTCAGATGTTAAGTATGCTAATTAAGTTTGAGCTGTTTTAACGATCTACCCTGACCCCAAGCAGAGCATGAGGATGTCGAAGACAAGATAATACACATCAAGAACAAGTACACTTAAAGGAAAGAGTAAGTGTTCATGGTTTGACAATCTAGGTGCACTTCAGAGCCTCTCTAGCTGCTTTTATGCGTAACACAAGGGCACTTATGCCTATACCATATTCACATCACCTTCACAAAATAAAAGACTTTTAGCAGAGATTCATTTATTCTTCACTCTATCTCTGCCTGAGATAAAGTAACAGTCTATTTCTGTTGCTTCTGAAACATGAACACAGTTGTTTTAATAGTTCAGAAAGACTGATACAGCCTTACAACTTTAATATAAGAAGTCAAGCAATCAGGCCCTGATTTAAATCTGACTGAAGGCATAAAGCCCTGAGGTAAAGGAGGAGGGCAGGTCCGCCTCTGAACAAATGAAGGTAATCCATCTTTGGAGCAGGGGTGAGATACAGGTCCACATCTCTGATACACACACACACACACACACGCACACACAGCTGTCCGAGAGCGACCCTTTAAATGTCTGGAGGCAAACTGAAAATAGGGAACTTAATAATGAGGATTTACTGTCTGCGGTCAGTTTTCTTGTAAATGACTGCCAGAGGAAGTTCATAAAATCTTTTTATTTTTGTTTCTGTGTACATTGAGCCAGCTGTGCACTGACAACAATATGCAGTGATGGAGGGAATTTCTATGTTTACGATAAACATTTTCATGCATTTTCATGTCATCAAACAAAGGTGTCATGTTATAAAATAAGCTTGTAAAGGCTCATTTATAAAATGTACAGCGCTGCCTCTGAATTCTAATTGAATGAGCTGGGTTTCAAGCTTTTGTATAACATGACTGTGTTTATATATAACTATAGCCATCAGATTATTTCTGCAAAATCCTTTTAGTGAATCAAAAACATACAATGTGACCAGTATAGTCAGATTTACAAATTAATCTTTTAAAACCATTTTTTAGTGAATCAAAACACTGTGACCAGTGTAATGTAATGGAAAAACAAATTACTCTTTTAAACGTTTTTTTGTTTTGTTTTACTGAATCAGAAACATGCAGCACAACCAGTGTAGTTTGAATCACAACATGACTCTTCTTAGCGAATCAAAAACATACAGCGTAACCAGTGTAGTATGAATCACAAACAAATGACTCTTTCAAACTGGTTCTTTTTTTACATAATCAAAAACATACGGTGTGACGAGTGTAGGCTGAATCACAAACAAATTAATATTTATTTATTTATTTATTTATTTAAATGAATAACAAATAATCACAAACAACTGACTCTTTATAATGGTTATTTTTTAGTAAATCCAAAACATATAGTATCAGCAGTGTGGTCTGAATCACAAACAAATGACTCTTAAAATGGTTCTTTTTAGTGAATAAAAAACATACGGCGTAACCAGTGTAGTATGAATCACAAACAAATGGCTCTTTAAATTGGTTATTTTTTCAGTGAATCGAAAACATACAGCATTGTAGTCTGATTCACAATCAAATGACTCTTTTAAACTGATTCTTTTGTCACAAGCATTTCAATGCCGGTGTAGCCAGTGTAAAAGACAAATATACTATTGAACATTGGTGTGCTTTCTAATACTGTTTTATAAAGCCACTCATAGTCATGCCGTTTCAGATTTTAGGACCCACTTTACATGTGGTAAAATCAGTGTAAAGCACATCCTCTCGTGGCTTGTTGTTTCATTCTGCTCTGGATGGGTTTCCCAAGCTGCCACAGCTCAGTTTTTCTTTCTCTCACTTCATTCTGTTCTTCTGTCTCCAATCCCAGCATCAGCAAAGATTAGACACACTGTACTGTCACTAATACAAGACAAACTCCAACCAGCACATATTCTCAGATAAACGCATAACCGCATACATACTTACTGCTCTCACATGCTGAGGTTACACTGAGGGGAAGAGAATTATAATGACTTTTCCTTCTGCCAATGTTTTGCGAAGTGTAACAGCTATTGATTTCTCAAAGGTGATTTCGGTTGTCTGTCTGCGTTCGTGAGGATGTGTATCGTTTTGACCCTTCTCTGCCAGTATAATCCACGTTTGTGCATTTTGCACCAGAGAAGAGTGAAAGTACTTTTACTGTCCTCAAAAACAACATCTGTCGCTGGTTTTAAGGAGGCCAACCAGCCTCTTAAAATGACATTTTATTACGGTGTTAAAAATGACTGCTGAAACTTCAGAGAGTAATTGTTGTAAGTGAGAAAGAAGGCCACAAGATTTCGTTACAAATGAAAGCGAAGTAGCTTCATCTCAAAAATGTGCTAAAATCACATCACACTTGCCAAACATAACTCGGCATCAGTGAAATTGTTCATATCACACTCCTACTGTGCATAATTTCCCTAAACTCGTTTTTTATAATGTTAGTAAGGTTGTAACAAATGCCAAAACGGGCTTTTATGTCCATTTCCACCCTCTTTTTGACCTCGAAGGTTGAAATAGACTTCAGAAAGTTCATTGCAACTACGCAGTGTTGCTTTGGACCCCATTGACTTGCATTGTATGCACAAAAACAGCTGAAACGTTTTTCATAATCTTCCTACTATTTTTAAATGAACTGTCTCTTGAAGATCAGACTGAAATGATCAAAGACTTGTTAAAATGTTCAAATAAACGTGTGATTCTTCTTGTATGCGTTAGTTTCATTTATATACGTATTGTAGATTTTGTTAATATTTTGAATTAGAATCTATTTTATATTTTCATTTTAATTTTAGGTAAAGTTTTAGTAATTTTGTGTTTGTGTTTTTTTTTAAGCTATTTTAGTACATCATAAAACTGAGTGAAAATGATAAATGTTGCCTTGGCAATTAGCTGAAACAAGTTTAAGATTATTTTATGATTATTTTATTTTTGGTTCATGTTTATTTCCTTGAAACAATGCAATGGTTTGGTTTTTAGTTTTAGTTAAGCATGATAACCCTGGTTGTAGGTGCTACACACAGCCAGAATCGGCACAAGAACTGACAGTATTTTCCCAGATTTTACTCTCATTATTTGTTCTTCTACTGTTCAGGAATAATAATCTCATTGTGATCTGTGGATGTAGCTGCTGAACACCAAACTCTTGGTGTTTAAAATATTCATCCATCTTTCAGACATCAGAAAGTCGTGGAAGCACAGAACTGTAATAAAACAGCATGCTTTCTCAGCACAGTGAACTGAAGGAAACGTTGATGCCTTGTGATACGACCCATTTAATCTGGATGTTAGCTTTTAATTAGACGAGACTCTTTCTTTGGCCGCTTTACGTCTCAGTCTGAATGAAAAGCCTGTGGAGCCAAGCTATATGTTCCTCTTAATCTTTAGAGTTCAGTTTGTAACATTTGTGCCTCCAATGAATCAGTACGATCCTGATAATGCACGTCTAAAGTTACACACATGTTTGGAAGACTGAGTGTCCACAGGTGAAAGATTGGAGCTGTCTGGAGATTAATCATGTTTGGGTGGAAGCAGAGCGAGAGATGTGCCTCGTCTCTGGAGGGAACGGCTCTAGGCATGAGTGACGCTCAGTGGGTCGGAGCTGATTAATTGGCAACCTGTTGAATGCTGGGAGAGGGACTGGCCAGGACACACATCATAAAGCACAATGCAAAGGCAGGGCTGAATGCATTGGCCACAGTAGACATCTCTCTCTCTCTCTCTCTCGCTCTCTCTCTCTCTCTCTCTCTCACTCTCTCTCTCTCTGTCTCTGTCTCTGTCTCTGTCTCTCTCTCTCTCTTTTTCCCTTTGGGTAAAATGATCCCACTGGACAGAACTATCTCACCTCGAGGTTCCACAAGCACATGTCAATAATGACCGTCCAGCTGGGCAGAGGTTAAAGATCAAAGGTGAAGCTTTTAAATTTGGTGGCAATTTGTATTTATTATTAAGTTGACTGACATGTAAAGCAATCAATCACAGTGTTTTTATATGCTATTTATGGGCGGGTTTATCTGAAAGACATTATAACACAGTAATAGCCCCGTAAACAACTTTTTCACTTTGTCATTGTTAGTTTGGAGTTTCTTTTCTTGTTTTTATTTTAGTTTTGTATTTTAGGGCTGCCAGTGGATAGCTACTGTTATATTTTTTGTTAATATATGTATATATATATATATATATATCAGTTGTTGTTTTTTTGTTTACTTAGTTATGTTAGTTATTTTAGTACTTCAGCTGGAAATAAAGGCAAAATAAGTTAAATCACAATAAATAAATAAACAAACAAACACACAAACAAATAAATAAATAAACGAACGAACAAACAAACAAATAAATAAATAAATAAATAAATTATAGCACAATAATGGGCCCGTAAGCATAATTTTTCACTTTATCATTGTTAGTTTTGAGTTTCTTTTCTTGCTTTTATTTTAGTTTAGTATTTAAGGGCTACCATGCTTATAATTAAAAATGCTTAACAGCAACACATTTCTCATAACAATCTAGTGTTATTTTTATTGCTATCTAGTGGCTTTTTAATGTTCAGATTATAAAGATTTCCATTGTGTAGTAAACCATATATCAAAAACAACATTTTTATTTCTACTTAAAATTTTCACCTTTAGTTGTGTTAGTTGCCTTTTTTTATTATTAATGAAATCTACTAGCAATTTCTGAGTGAAAATTGTTTCTATGTCAAATTTTCTAATTTCAGTGAATCATTTGTGTGTATATAAATGGAGGCGTTTAGTCATAAATGTTTACACAAGCTCAGGACCATTACCTTCATTTATGAACAAGCGCTTTGTTAATTCAGAGACATTTTAATAGATGATGATGAGGACAATGTCTTAGCTTCATGAAACCTCGGCTTTCAGGAGTGTTTAGTCTGTGCGCGTGATGCAAATATCAAGACACGTAACTCGCTAAAGCCAGAACCACTCCACCGGAGACAATTAAAGCAAGGCAACACTCATTTTTCAATTTGCTCATGCCTTTCAAATTGATCACATTTCTTCTCCTTACTGCGGAAAGCCATTTGCCAGAGAAAACAGATGGTTTGTCAATTTATGAGTATTTTGTTCTTCTTTCTAAGGTGTTTCAGAGTTTATCTGTTGTAAAAAGAAGGCAGGATTCACTTGAAGACAGCGATGCACAGCATTACAGCTGCTATAAAGCAGTTTGATTATCAAAAGTCTCTCAAATAGACAAGCATACTGCACTAGAAGTATCAATTATAGCAGAGTATTTTGGGATGTTTGAAGCATTCCTTCTGGACTTTCATCCGATGCAGTGATAATAAATATCACATCCAGAACAGTAGATGGCAGAGGTGGACTATATTTTCACCTAGTGCATGCTTTTCTTCTTCTCTCCTCCCCAACACATTTTAATGGTGTTTCTCTCTTATATAAGAATGCAGACTCTTTTATGCTGCTCTTATTTGCAAGAAATGACTCTGCACTTCCCCACCAGCTCTCCCTCATGTTTTATCATATCTCGAAAAGTGCCACGCTCAGTCAGAAATCACAGTCTTCCTCATTTCTCCTGAGCGATCTGACTTTGATAACGGAGCAATTGATCAATTTAAATATCAGATTAGCTATGCAAATGATCATGCGGCAAAACATGCCCTCATTTAGAAGTTAGGAAGGACTTTTGCTCTGAATTACACATGCAGGCATCAGACAAGATCTTGCAAGTGATGCATTTAAAGTTAACGAACCCATTTTACTTTTGTAATCTGATGTATTCAATGCAAAAAAAAAAAATATATATAAATAAAAAATAATGGGGCTTGATTTTATTTAGCATGAATTGACTAGATTGCAAAAAGTGGATGTTAATACCAGAATGGAGCCAGTAAACAGTTGAAAAAGAGGAATTCATGATATAAAGCATGATTCATTTTAGAGACGCTTTGCAGAAATTTTATGAAGAATGCTATTATTTTATATTATAGATTATCTTGCATAATAGATTGTATTACAAACCCGTATGAATTCATTTTGCAGGACACAAAAGTACAAATGCTAACGGACCAGATATCTGCGTTTGCAAATTGAATTTGAGAACTGAATCAGTCTGAAACCATTTACACTGGTTTTGTGTACTGACTCAACTGATTCATTGATCAGATCTGACTCAAAGAATGATTCGTTTAAACCAAGACATTTACACACACATGCACATGCAATAAAATCCTCTTTTTCCTTCTCTTCTCTGCATTTCTTCTCTGTTCTAGCTTGTTTCCTGCATAAATGTAAAAATGTTTAAGAAGTGGACGTCAGTTTTCATGAAGAACTTGGCAAACAAATGTTTTCAGTGCATAACAACTTATGTCTGTTTCTCTGCTGCTTTTTTATGTTTGACAGCCCCTCGTTCACTTTGATTTGAAAAGAGCGTTTGTAATGAGCGTGTGCAATTTTGGTATTTTGGCTGAACTATTACTTATAGGAAGTGAATAGTGTTCATGTTGACTTTAAAGAAGCCAAAAAAATGAAAACGGAAGGCAAACATTGTGGACTTTGACAAAACGATATCAAATCATCCAGGGGCGAGCGGAGGAGGATGAGGAGGGCGATGGACTCGAGCCTCTGATGTGGGGAGAAAATAATGGAAAGGCAGAGAAGCTTAAAAAGTAATCTTTCTAAAATGACTTGATTTTCTTGCAGCAGGCCTCTGCCCTGTACTAATAGCGATGTCTGTCACAGGCCTCTCTGCACTGGAGAGTCCAGGGATTAAGCAGGGAGAGGAAGCCCAGCCGGACACAGACGCACTGGGCCGAACACACAGATGGAGACGGGTCTGCTCCAGTGCTCAGAAACACCGAGACACTTCAAATGATGGCGCAGATTTCACTCTCACAGTCCAAGTGTCTCTTTGTTTTTCAGGGCAAGAGCAGGACTACGTGAATAGAAGAAAGTTTTAAGGGTTTGAGGCCCTCTAATCACAGATTAGATGAAGTCGACATGCTTTTATAGTGAATGGCATTAGAGAGAGTACATATAGTGGGACACCGGGGCTAGTTGTCACACTTTTACAGGGGAGGTTCATCCAAAAATGAAATTTCTGTCATTCTAAATCAGTTCCAAATCATATCAAGAAGATATTGTGAAGAATGTTGATGATGAAACAGTTTTGGGTCCCATTGACTTTCAGTGTATTTTTTGTATGGAAGGCAATAGGAACCGAAGCGTTTGGATACCAACAATCATCAGTATTCATTTTTGAGTTGACTATTACTTTAACGCTGGTGAATATTTTTCAGGGTATTTTTTTTTATTCAAAAGTGAATTTCTGTAGGGACTCAATCCTTAAAAACCCCAAAATTTAAATTAGCTAAAGATGTACTTACAGATTTGTAGAAATGTAGCATTGCATCAGTGTCTCAGCAATGGATGCTCTGAAGTGAATGGGTGCCGTCAGAATGAGAGTCCAAACAGCTGATAAAAACATCACAATAATCCACAAGTAATCCACAGCACTCCAGTCCATCAGTGAACATCTGGAGAAGACAAAAGCTGAAACAAATCCAGCATTAAGATGTTTTTAACTAAAATACCATAGAGTCCATAATAATCCATAATAACGCTTCCTGCAGTGAAAAAGTGCATCTCCTCTTGTCTCTCACATCAAAATCCAGCCACATATTTGTTTAGAGCTGTTTTGGCTTGTAAGCGGTGATTGATCTGTGCAGATGTCTCTCCTGATTCAGGTGTGGTTTACTTGTGGATTATTGTGATGTTTTTATCAGCTGTTTGGACTCTCATTCTGACGGCACCCATTCACTGCAGAGCATCCATTGATGAGCCACTGATGCAATGCTACATTTCTCCAAATATGATGAAGAAACAAACTCATCTACATCTCAAATGACCTGAGGGTGAGCACATTTTCAGCACGTTTTCATTTTTGGCTGAACTATTCTTTTTGGGTTTTTGCATCAGCATTTTCACTGTCATTGTCGAGGGGACTCTGTGTGACGTGCACTAACAGTGGGGCATGTTGTCACGCTGAAGATTGTGTTTGAAACCAACATGAAAATCACATCTAGAATAAAACAAGCATGTGTTTACTTTTGAATAGAAACCTTACTAAGATACTAAACTAGCCCTGCGGTCTCCTCTACGATACAGACTGAGTTATTTAGCATATGACGTCTGTATGACTGTATGACTACATGGGCATGACTCTCACAGAGGACAGAGCTCATAAGATATCACTGGCATTATCACCGCACTTATTACACACTTTTACATGCACATAAACCCTGAGAACGCTGGGAAGAAATTTCAGATGACCTTCACTCGAATGGACAGCATGTGTGTGTGATTTCTGCTGGACGGCACAGCTCTGTAGTTTCAGATGAACTGTTTTCCCGTTTATTCTTATTAAACTCGACATAACACATCGTTCCATTTGCCTTTTGCATTATGTATAGCTAGTAAACAATATAAATCATTCCAAATACATCCATTACAGCCGCAGGTTATATTCCAGCTGACATGAATGGAAATCTGGGCTCTTTATTATGGCCGCATAGATTACTGTTAGAGTGTAATTAAATTAATTATCTGTAATGTAGTAGTGTTGTGAAATATACCAGAGCTGTTTAAGCTTTGTATGTCCCATATTAGAGACTATTCTTATATATAAAGACAGCTATACATTTTCATGTACAATGAAATAATCTGTATGCTATTATATGTCTATATGCAACTAAAATATTTCATGTGAAGTATATTCCACAAAATATTTAGTTTCTAATAAGTTTTATTTTATTTTGCTTTGACTTGCATTGCTTTGCAGTCACACTGCTCCAATGTTTTCATCTTAAACAGATATGTTCTGATTGGCTTTGATAGTTCGCAGCGATTTCATGTGGACTGTGGACAAGCAAATGTCGCTGCAAACCTGTACTTCTCATCTAGTGCCGCTCCAGTGTTGAGTTTTAGTCTAAATTTGCTTTGCTGCATTGGTTCTGTGTTAGACATAAACATAAAGATCTGAGACAGTAATGGGTCATTATGCATTTTAAATGTGGCCGTGTTCTGCTGCGTGGAAACACTTCTGGAGATGAAGGACCCTGCACTTGAACGCACCGCGAGACAATGAAGCCTGTTCGTCCCTTAATTAAAACAAGCCACCAGCTGTTCTGCCAACAATTAAATATGAGAGGTAGGAAGGTGTGGTATTTAAAGAGAGTTTGGGTGGCATTGCTTCTTTTTCAGATGATTTAGCAAGCAGCTGTTGCCGTTTTGAAGCTGGATGTAAGTTAGTGCCAGTCAGCCAAATCACTTGCTTTGTCTGTGTTTGTCTCTTGATTTGGACGCTTCAGCATCTCACAGATGGCCAGCTGCACATACAGCGTACAGAGACACCCGTGAGACTCAGACTTCAGTCTTACAGATGATTACATGAACACATTATATGTAAAATTTACATCAAAATAACAGAAATATACAGTATATATAGGGAGAGAGAGAGAGAGTTGGATTTTCTTTTTTAATTTTCGGTAGCACTTTATTTTGATGGTCCCTTTTGAACATTCTGTTGACAATAAGTAATGTTGCACCTATATGTCTACTAACTCTCATTAGAGTATTAGTAGACTGTTTGCTTAATATCTGCTAACTCTTTATTGTCATGATCTCCCAACAGACATTCTACTGACTATAAGTAACTTTGCAAGTACATGTCAGCTTATTCTAACCCTAACCCTACCAGTCTACTAATACTCTACTAATACTCTAATGAGAGTTAGTAGACATGTAGGTGCAACGTTACTGATAGTCAACAGAATGTGTTAAAGGGACCATCAAAATAAAGTGAAACCTAATTTTCTAATCTTAATTTTAGTTAAAGTTTTAGTATTTTTGTTGTGAGTTTCTGACATGTGTATTAGTTTTAGTTTGTCTATTTTATTTATTTATTTATTTTTAATCTATTTGCTTATCTATTTTTTATTTAGTTTTAGTACTTCAAGTTTAAGGTGTTTTTAACATTTTATTTTAGTTAATGTTTAATTTATTTCAAGTAACATTTTTTAAAACTATGTTGGTTCCATGAGAGAATAACAATAATAATGTAATGTTGTAATAATAATTATACAATATTTAAAATAAATAAATAAATAAAAAGAGAAACATTTGTTTTTCCGTGCACAACTTCTATAAATGAAAATCAGTAAAAAAAAAAAAAAATAAACAACATTTTATCTGTCCACTTAAAAAAAAAAAAAAACTCTTGAAACTCTTTTCAGTTGCATGCAAGGACAAAAAAAATAATATAATAAAAAAAAAAAAGAAGAATAAGAGGAAAGAAACAATTTAGTAAAAAAAAAAAAAAAAAATGTAACATTTGTTTCCACATCGTCACCTTGGAATTATGTGGTTCTATCTGCATTCTGAGCGGTTTTGAGATACAAAGTTTTTGCCTTCCATATACTATGTAGATAGAACCTTTTTGCTCTCTAAATAAAAAGTCCCAAAATGAACTTAAAAAATAAAAAATAAAAAAAAATCACGTTTTAAGGTTGAAGGAAATGTCTGTAGACTTAACCAAAAATGTCGTTGCATAAAATTTCCAGTACCTTTTCTGCTTTTCGAAAGTTTTTTTTTTTGTACAGTGTAGTTGTTTTTGATAAAGTCTAATGCAAAATTGTAACATGCTATTTTTAAACGTAACATTCCTCCGAACTGCTCATTTCCTCTGAGGCTCACGGCTCGTCTCCTCTGCCTCTGTTTTCTCCATTTTAAAGCTGTTTTTCCAGGTTGTAGATGTAGCTGAGTGATTGCAGTTGGCGCATGGACAGCTTATGCAGGGGATCCCTCTCAATGTAGATTTATGGGATGGGTTTGGGGAATGGTGTGAAGGAACGCTGGCAGATGGTGCAGGAAATAAGCTTTTGTGAAGAGCCACTCCCTCCTCACTGAGACACAAACAACAACAAATCATGCACTTTTTGTGCCGAACAGTCAATCTCTCTTAGAGCTTCTCCTGCATTCAAATTCGGGCATTTGTTTTCCCACTCTGTTTCTCCACCCGTCCTTAACGCACTTCTAACGGTATCGCTAGTTCAGTGAAACAGTGAGCAGACAGTCTGGAGTCGCTGTAAGGTGAACGAGTGGAAAGAAAGACAGAGAGCGTCAGTGAGGCGGAGAGGAAGACGAGGCAGTGGGATTGACACTGTGATTTGTTTCACAGGCCGGCTGACTGACATTAATGAAAACACACACAGCGGCGGATAAACAAGGTCACTCTTTTAGAAGAGTGTGTCATCTGAAGCCCCATCATCTCCTCACTGATCGCTCTTTCATCTGTTTGTTGTTTGTGCATATAGTATGTGTGTGTGTGTGTGAGAGTGTGTGTGTGTGTGTGTGTGTGTGTGTGTGTGTGTGAGAGAGTGTGTGTGTGTGTGTGTGTGTGTGTGAGAGAGTGTGTGTGTGTGTGTGTGTGTGTGTGAGAGAGTGTGTGTGTGTGTGTGTGTGTGTGTGAGAGAGTGTGAGA
>NW_015658509.1:720738-729541 GCF_001515625.1 Sinocyclocheilus rhinocerous
GAGTGTGAGTGTGAGTGTGAGTGTGAGTGTGAGTGTGAGTGTGAGTGTGAGTGTGAGTGTGAGTGTGAGTGTGAGTGTGAGTGTGAGTGTGAGTGTGAGTGTGAGTGTGAGTGTGAGTGTGAGTGTGAGTGTGAGTGTGAGTGTGAGTGTGAGTGTGAGTGTGAGTGTGAGTGTGAGTGTGAGTGTGAGTGTGTGTGAGTGTGAGTGTGAGAGTGTGAGTGTGAGTGAGGCTGAAAAAGCAAATAATTTTAGTAATAACAATTGATAATTTAGTGAAAATAACATTTAAGATGAAGATGATAAAAATGTCACCATTTAACTAAACATAAAAAAAGCTTACACAAAGGTATTCAAAAAAAAATATATGTATTGTAGTCAGCTGAAACTAAGACCATAAAAAACAAGTAACAAGCTTTGTTGTTTCACTTGAAGTACTAAACTAAATAAATAACAATTAATAAAAACTAAATTTTTTAGAAGATAAAAAAAATGACAACAAAATTACTAAAACTTTTAAATTAAAATTAAAACAGAAAATATAAAAATACATATTTTAGAAAGAAACATAATATATATATTCGAACATAAAAACATTGTTTAATATTTTTGGGGAAAAAAAGAAAACAAAATTACAAAAACTTTAATATATATATATATATAGATGAAAGATGAAACGAGGTGTGATTATAATGAGCCTGTGTGGGTGGAGATGGGCCATACATAATTGAAGTCCACCGAGGAACATTGACGGAGAACTGCTGCGCTCGAGGAGTTCACAATAAGCCTCCATCTCTCCCTCAGACAGAGACGTCTCTCACATGAGCTGCAGTGAGCGCTGGACACTGAGCCGTTCTTCCAGCAGAGTTCATGAAGAGCTTCACAGTTATTACAGATGAGCCATTAACGCTGAGCTCTGAAGCTACACCTGCGCTTCTCCTCACAACGTCAGATCCTCACACAGATCCTTTCATGACTCAAGATCATAATATAAACCTGTTAAAAAAATAACAATAATCAAATAATAAAAAAGGCATGCTTTTCTTTTTCTTTCTTTTTCTTTCTTTTTTTTTTTAATGACTTGCTGTGTAAATTATTTTTCAAACATTAAACTGGATCCTGAGTTTTGAGGTTAATGCTGCGTCCTCCAGGGGAATTATTACTGAAGTTCCTTATTATGAGCTTGGCAATCATAATGTGCATTAAAGTTACTTCAGTTTTGATTGGAATAAACTGTACTCGCTGGGAATTTTCATATAATAGAGTGCATTTTAGTATTATGCAATAAAATGAAGTTGAAAATGCATTTTAGGTCTATAATTGCATGCATACATACATATATTGGAGAGTGCTTTAGAGAAAAAATAAAAAATAAAAAAAATAAATATAACAGAAATTAAAAATATATATTTCGATGTGAATTTGTAATTATTTGTTAAATTTTTAAGCAATTTCTGAGTGGAAATTGTTCATCCACCATTTCATTTTCAGTGCAGAAAGATTGAAAAACATACTTCAATAATCTTTGTTTTATTTTTTTTTTACACAACATATAGTAAATCAGCTCAACAGGGAAATATTTACGACTAATCATAACTGGTTATGATTAATAATAAATATTTAGATTATATCTTCGAATTAACTGTAGCAGAATCAATATTACAATTATTTGATCTGTCCGTCCACCGAGCAGACAATATAATCATTTATCAATTCAAATGTCCATGCATTTGCATTACAGTTTTAGCGTAATAAATATTTATCATAAAATAAACAGATCAGATTTCTGTAATTAGTAAACTAAATTTGTTTAAAATACAGTAACCAGATTCATGTATTTATAATTAATACACTTAATTTCAATCTCATATATTTTAACTATAATTTCTTTATCCACAGCTAGCCATATTTTAACCATGGTTATACTTTCTGAACTTAATACATTTAATTGTTTTCACAATTAACTAAGCAATTTGAATAAATGCATTTTGAAAATATGATTATCTAAATAAAATAAAATAGATGCCAATATTTAATAATAAAATATGCCATTACATTGTTGTGTAGATTTTGTTTGCAAATTAAACAAATTTGTTTGTTTGTTTACAAATAAGCAATTGCTGTACAGACACTTTTCACTCAGAAATTGCTAGTAAATTTTACAAATAATTACAAACAAATGGCAAGTGACACTGAATTAAAGACTAAAATAGTATTTTCTTGTAAAACACACTCCAATAATCTTAAAAAAATGAATCTTAGAAAAATATTTTTTTGCAGTGTAGTTTTTAGACCCGTTTCATTTATGACTGACAAATATGCATCGCATTAACTTGAAATTGTGTATTCCAATTTGAATAAAAAAAATATGCATTGCAAATACATAAATCTTACATTTAGGCCTGAATATATGCTTGAATGTAGATCTATGGAGTTTGATTCAATCCCACAGTACAGTGATGTTTCGTCTTTGTGAGCTGAGCTGAAATCTGCTTGTGCTTTGACTGGAGATCTTCAGAGGTCATGGCCTTCACTATAACATGATCAGCGGCGCACAGATTAAAGAGCTGCAGTCTTCTCCCGTCTACAGCAGCCGAGCTCTCATCTGGAGAGATCACTAATCTTCACGCAGCTCTTTCTCTGTCACCGAGCCTTTCAGAAGCCAAAAGTGGCGGCGAGGTCGTCCTCCTCCTTCTCCTCCATACTCCTTGTCTCCGCTGACATCCCCATTAGGTCATTCCTGTTGATAAATGCCATGTAGATTAGCCAGACGTGGCTCCTCACTGCAGCCTAATAGTTATTGATGAGGGTTTACAGTGATCTCGTTGATTACACTGACTCACAGACTTCATATAGAAATACTGAGGGAAAGGAGAGATTACGGGTCAGTCTTAAAAATAAAAATAAAAGTCTTAAAAATTTAGTTCCAAGTTCATAGAAAAGTAATTTATGTTGGTTGCATAGGATTTTGGAGAAAAAAAAAAAAAAAAAATGTCTTAAAATGTTAAAAAAGTTACAAGATAACCACACTTTGAATAGATGTGTGTGTATTAATCATTGCGTTTAAAAAAATGTAATAATATAATAAAAACGTTAAAATATTTAAGAAACTTTAAAATAATCTCAAGGATCATGTGACACTAAAGACTGGCGTAATAGCTGCTGATCACAGAAACAAAATGTATTTATATATTTAAATATTTTTTTCTATTTATTATTATTATTTTTTTAATATTATTATTCTTTTTTATTTTGCATGCTTAAGTTTTTAAAATGAGTGTTAAAATATTTTTTCAAGGAAATTATACCGTAATAAAATATTATGCCAAATTACTAAAGGTTTTCTTTGGAATATTTTTTCTTTGAAATTATAAACTAAGGATTTCTTTTCCCCCCTAAAATATAAAATGTAATTATAATACAGAAATTAAAACACGCTTAACAGAGAACAGGCATTTAAGTCATTGTGTGTATCATTTATATGGCAGATTCTTTTTTTATTTTATAACTATATATATATAATATGAAAAGTTAATAAAGTTATAATATGAAAGTTAATAGATCTGAACAATCAATCAGTCAATAAATGACCATCTGCTCTGTATAAGACCCCCTTATACTGTATAAGACCAGGTTTTCAACAGGGCCGGATCACGTTCTCATGAGACATGTGTCGTTTAACCCGAGTTTTCCTGTAGATTTCTTTGACATTTTCATTACTGAGCAATTGGATCCTTTTGTGTTTCTCTTTTCAGGCCATCTCAAATAACACTGAAGTTGCTGTCGAACATGTAGAACGCTGTTGTAATTGGCTTCATCTGCTCGCTGCACCTTAACAAGTCCATCTATCAGTAATGCTTCATCTCAGAGACAAACAGACACTGCGTCTGCAGCACAGAGTGAGGAGATCGAGCTCATCAATCACAGAAGAAAACTGCCAATTTAATTGTTACAAAGCCAAATCCTACAGCCAGACAACTGTCATTTAGACTACAAATATAAACTAATAAAGCCATAGCAAATGACTCCGCTTCAAACCAAAGACGATTGACCAGTGTTGTGCTGAAAGGGGAAGCCTGGTTATAGAATATGCAGCTTGAAATAGAACTAAGTCTGTGCTTTCAGACCTTACTGTACATTAGAGAAGGACACTGCACTCCACCAAAAATAAATATATAGTCAATTTAATTGATCCAATTCATTCAACTGACTGATTCAATGATTCATTTTCCATTTCTGAGGTTAAGAGCTCACTAGAGCGGAAGATTACCATGTTGACCAGTATGTTTTTATTTATTCTCGCCAGGGTTGCATTTATTTGATCAAAAATACAGTAAAAAAATATGAAATATTATTACAATCTAAAACAGCTGTTTTCTATGTGAATATCTGTTAAACTGTCATTTATTTCTGTGATGCGAATTTTGCAGTGCAATGCAGCTGTATTTTCAGCATCATTACTCCAGTCTTCAGTGTCA
The DNA here is from genome assembly GCF_001515625.1 of Sinocyclocheilus rhinocerous. Classification (NCBI taxonomy): domain Eukaryota; kingdom Metazoa; phylum Chordata; class Actinopteri; order Cypriniformes; family Cyprinidae; genus Sinocyclocheilus; species Sinocyclocheilus rhinocerous. Next base: position 725,214 of record NW_015658509.1, read on the forward strand.
CATGATCTTCAGAAATCATTCTAATATGCTGATTTGCTGCTCGAGAAACATTTCTGATTATTATCAATGTTGAAAACAGTTGTGCTGCACAATATTTTTGTGGAAACTGTGGTACATTTTATTTTTCAGGATTCCCAGATGAACAGAAAGTTCAAAAGAGCAGCATTTATTTGAAATATAAATATTTTGTAACATTAAAAATGTATTTACTGTCACTTTTGATCAATTTAATGCATCCTTGATGAATAACAGTATTAATGTCTTTCAAAATATGCATATTACACAAAATATGACTGACCAAATGCAACTGAATGAAGAGAGAAATGAAAGCAGAACTGGTTTTAGGGAACGTATAGAACACATTTTATAATAAGAAGGTGTTTTGTTGTTTTTTCCATTCAGCTTTGAGGAGAATCTCTGAGAGAGACACAAAGGAAAATAAAAGTGTGAAGAGCTGAGATTACCAGTCTGATCACAAAACCTCCGACACATTCACATCGATAGAAAAAGATGTCATTTCCATGCAAATACAGTGTCTGCCAGAATAGCAGTCATATTCCACGACTCTTTCTTTTCAAGCCGTGCTGTTCAGAGTAGCTACATTCAGGGGTTTTTTCATTGCGTGTAGAGTTCGAGGCGGCTTGTCCTTTGGTTTCATCCACTTCAGTGCTTTGCAGGGATGCAGATGGCTGCGATAGCAGTCACATTTGTGCTGCTCAAGCCCTGATCGTATGCCAAGCGGTGCGACAACCCCATTAATCTCCCTTATCAGTGTGGCAGTCGAGCGGAGTCCCCTGTACGGCGTACTTTGCATGGGGCCCCGCGAACCGATGGAGGTAGAATAAAGCCGGCTGATTTAGCGGCGTCTCTGAATTACAGCCGTGTCACCTGCTGAATGGACATTCCCTCGCTTCTGCTCTGCGTCATTGTATTTCTCTCAAAACGCTTTCTGCTGCCCCTTCAACAGCGGCTTGACAATTTGGTAATTTGTGTCGTGCGATAAAAAGCTAATTAACTCATAGAAGATGGCTTATCGCTGCGCTCCTCCACGCTAACATCCCAATGACCTTGATAGAATCTGGCCAAGTGCATGTTGATTTTCTCAAGTTGTGCGTGTTGTTGAAGGCATTGATATCGTGCTGTTAGTCGGCACGAGAAGGGAATGATTAATGGCACTGAGCGCTACAGGATCTGAGAAGATGGGCTTGATAAAGAAATCCTTGAGCTGTTATTGGCCAAGCTGTGTTTTCTGAGGACTGGTGGCCGCAGATCTGGAAGATATACACGACTGATAAAGCTCTGTGGAGAATATGGCAATGATGAACATGTACAGCAGGCCAGTCATTATCACGGAACAAACCATAGGGATTATACACTTACTTGCCTTCTCGATCGACCAATCAGAAATGTTTTTTATTTACTTATTTAAATAAATCTAAGCTTTCACGGTGACTTTTTATCTACTTATCTAAAATAAATAAATAAATAAATAAATAAATAAAATCTAGTTAAATCTAGTTAGTTTTATGTTTCTTTTTTATTTGTGTATTTGTTGCATTTTGGTGCAGATTGATTGATTGATTGATTGATTTAATTTGTTGTTTTATTTAATGATTTATTTGGTAACACTTTAGAATAGGGGTCCAGAATAATGCATTAGTTAAGCATTAATTAATGGTTAACTTGTTCACAATTTAAAAAAAAAATAATAATAATAATAAAAATGTAGTTAAATCTAGTTAGTTTTAATTTATTATTTCTATTTTCCCTAAATTCATACATGCATACAAAAAATAAATAAATAAATAAATAAAATAAAATAAATAAGTTTTATTTTTTTCAGTTTGGTGCAGTTATTTGTTTGTTTGTAAATTTTAACTGTGACTTTTTTTATTTTTACCCTCCCCCATTTAAATAAATAAATGAATGAATAAATGAATGAATGAATGAATTAAATCTTGTTAAATCTAGTTAGTTTTAAGTTTCCTTTTTATTTTTTTCATTTTGGTGCAGATTGATTGATTGATTGATTTAACTTTTTGTTTTGTTTTATTATTATTATTCTTTTCCCTAAATACATTTATACATACATATATACACATATAAAAAAATTATAATAATTACTCAAACCCAGTCAATAATCATATCCATATATAGTTTCAAATCTAGTTAAAATGAGATGTTTGTATTTCAGTACAATTTTATTTACTATGCTTAACTAATGCATAATCTGAGCTCCCTAAATGGTAAGTTAATCATTAATTACTAGTGTGTTTGTGCTCAACTAATGCTTAATTGTGAACAAGTTAACCATTAATTAATGCTTAACTAATGCATTATTCTGGACCCCTATTCTAAAGTGTTACCATTTATTTTTTTCCCTAAATACATTTATACATACATATATACGCACATATAAAAAAAATACAATAATTCCTCAAACCAAGTCAATAACCATATCCATATATAGTTTCAAACCTAGTTAAAATGAGATGTTTGTATTTCAGTACAATTGTATTTACTTATGTAAATAAATCTAAGCTTTCACTGTGACTTTTTATCTACTTATATATATATAAAAAAAAAATAATAATAATAATAAAAATGTAGTTAAATCTAGTTAGTTTTAATTTATTATTTATGTTTTCCCTAAATTCATACATGCATACAAAGAAAAAATAATAAAAAAAATAAAATAAAATAAATAAGTTTTATTTTTTTCAGTTTGGTGCAGTTATTTGTTTGTTTGTAAATTTTAACTGTGACTTTTTTTATTTTTACCCTCCCCCATTTAAATAAATAAATGAATGAATAAATGAATGAATGAATGAATTAAATCTTGTTAAATCTAGTTAGTTTTAAGTTTCCTTTTTATTTTTTTCATTTTGGTGCAGATTGATTGATTGATTGATTTAACTTTTTGTTTTGTTTTATTATTATTATTCTTTTCCCTAAATACATTTATACATACATATATACACATATAAAAAAATTATAATAATTACTCAAACCCAGTCAATAATCATATCCATATATAGTTTCAAATCTAGTTAAAATGAGATGTTTGTATTTCAGTACAATTTTATTTACTTATGTATATAAATCTAAGCTTTCACTGTGACTTTTTATCTACTTATATATCAAATTAAAAGAAAAAAAGAAGAAAAAAAATACATACATAAAAATAAATAAATAAATCAAACCCAGATTGTTTGTTTGTTTGTAAACTTTAACTGTGACTTTTATGTTTACCCTCCCCATAAATAAATAAATTAATTAATTAATAAATAACCACGTGCATGTATGGTTTCAATTCTAGTTAAAATGAGTTTGTTTTCTATTTAAGTGCATTTGTATTTATTTATCTATTTATTTAAGTGTTTCACTCAGATTTATCTCTCAAAAAAGTCTGTGGAGCAGATGTAGATATCGTGCTCACCACAGCAAGGGCACTAGTAATTAGTGTGTTCTTCTGCGTTATGTAATAATCATTACAACTAAACGATTTGAAGTGTAGAGGCCGAGCCGTGCCAATGCTGCGTCACACAACAGATTTCCTCGGATGCTTTTGTTTGTGGGATATATCGGGATTCTGCTGTCTGTGCAGGTAATACATCTTTGTCTGCGTTTTTGTGGCGTCTCGTTTAGCGCCCTACAGCTCGGCTAGCTGAGCTAGCAGAGGAAGGCTGGGAATAAAGGCCCATTTGTTTTAGTTAGGAGCAGCTCTCAGGACAGCCGCATCTAAACACAGGCTTCAGGGTTTTTCAGCAGCCGCTGGAGTTTTGGTTTACACTGAGCGGGCTGTGAATGATGCTCTTTCTATGATGCTGGCTAAATGAGAGGACTCATTCTGCTTTTCCTTCCTCGAAGCCCATGACTCTTTCTGAGAGATCACTGCGTTATTTCTGAAGTCAGGAACTTCACTGGGTTAAATCTGTCAGTGACGTATAACTCATTGTTTTGGTCTGGAACTATACTTTTTTTTTTTTTTTTTTCAAAAAATATATTACAAGATTTATACATACAGTATGGTGGCTTGAATGCATGAAGCAAAACATTGAATGAAAACCTTAATCAATATTTTTTGGCATATTGTTTATTATTATATATTTGAAAATAAGCAAGCAGTTTTATTTAAATATTGTAAATATTTTGAAGGGGGGAAAAAGTATATAAAACAGAAAATAATAAGGGTATGTCAAAAGTATTTCAGGTTGTAAAATGTATTTTCCATCCAAAAACGTAAGAAAATATGTATATGTTTTTTTTTTATTATTATGTATATATATATATATATATATATATATATATATATATATATATGTGTG
>NW_015658509.1:729565-741186 GCF_001515625.1 Sinocyclocheilus rhinocerous
AGGTTTTCTGGTACGCAAAACAAGTACTTTAAAGGAATTCCTTAGCTTATTGTCATTACTGTGGTAGCCAACAACAGCACAGCTTAACCCTCCGCACATATTTATATTTAGTTGTATTTAAAAAATTTAAATTCAGTCGATCTTTTTAACCCTGTTTTAACATGCATTTCAATGGAGACCGGCTGTAGATGTCGGGCCTGATGGCGTATAGCAGCGGCGGCACATAATATCCGCGTTCTTGGTCAGATCGCCTGTCAATCAAGCTCTTTGCGAAAGGTCAATTGCCAAAATATGTTTTGAGCCCATATATACAGCTCTGGGAAAAAAAATGAAGAGACCACTGCAAAATTATCAGTTTCTCTGGCTTTACTCTTTATAGGTATGTGTTTGAGTAAAATATTTTTTTATATATATATTCTATATACTACTGACAGCATTTCTCCCAAATTCCAAATACACATATTGTCATGTAGAGCATTTATTTGCAGAAAATGACAACTGGTCAAAATATCAAAAACGATGCAGTTTTTTCAGACCTCAAAAATGCCAATACGACAAGTTCATATTCATTTTTAAACAACACGATACTAATGTTTTAACTTAGGAAGCGTTCAGAAATCAATATTTGGTGGAATAACCCTGATTCTCAGTCACAGCTTTCATGCTCTCCTCCATCGGTCTTTCACATTGCTGTTGGGTGACTTTTGTTTGATGGCTTGTGACCATCCATCTTCCTCTTTAATCACATCCCAGAGGTTTTCAAGGGGGTTCAGGCCTGGAGATCGGGCTGGCTATGAGTCTTGATCTGATGCTGCTTGCTGGAAAAAACAATCCTCAGAGTTGAGGAACACTGTCAGAGCAGAAGGAAGCACGTTTTCTTCCAGGACAACCTTGAACGTGGCTTGATTCATGTGTCCTTCACAAAGAGGAATGTGCCTGATTCCAGCCTTGCTGAAGCTCCCCCAGATCATCACCGATACTCCACCAAATGTCACAGTGGGTGCGAGACACTGTGGCTTATAGGCCTCTCCAGGTCTCCATCTAACCATTAGATGAAAACTGGACTCATCAGAGAAGATGAGCTCACTCCAGTCCTCTACGGTCCAGTTCTTATGCTCTTCTGCAAACCTCAGCCTGGCTCTTCTTTGCCTCTCATTGATGAAGGACCTTTGCTCTGCCCCTGGAAGCAACCTGACGCTCACTACATGCCTCTGCCAGTAAAGCCAGAACTGAACCTTCCGGTAACACTTTAGAACAGGGAACACGTGTTCACTATTAACTAAGAGTTTTTCCTCATTAAACTCCTAATTTGCTGCTTATTAATAGTTAGTAAGGTAGTTGTTAAGTTTAGGTACGGGGTGGATTAAGGGATCTAAAATATGGCCATGTAGAATAAGACAATAATGTGTGCTTTATAAGTATTAATAAACAGCCAATATGCTTGTAATATGCTTGCTAATAAGCAACTAGTTAATAGCGAGAATTGGTCCTTAAAATTAAGTGTTACCAACCTTTCTTTTCCTCACTCAAAACTTTTCTTTTAGCATGGTCAATTTGAATTTGGAGTGGTCTCTTAATTTTTTCCAGAGCTATATATAAATATTTAATTTATGATTAAGATGTGCATCCTTAGAAGTGTTAAAGTAGAAGTATTGAAAGTGGTTTAAAGGTTTTTCAAAACCATGCAGTATATACAAACATATTTTTCTGAATGTTTTTTGAATCGTCTTTTACGTGCCATTGACTCTTACACAAACACATTGGCAGATATTACTTTAGGCTTTGTCTCATTATGAGAAAGAGAGTGTTTATGAAGACATATTAGTTATTTGGCAGCTTCTTTTTCTACATGCTAATTGCACAAGAGGTGTTTGTAGCTCATGGCTAAACTCTGTCCAGTGATCAATGAGATTTGCCTTTGTTTGCCAAGTGAACTAATGACTACACACACACACACACACACACACACACACAGACTCACACAGACACTGTCGCTCTCGCTCGACTCTACGTTCAGACACAGAGCGAATGATAAAGCAGCGCAAGATATACGGGTTAATACTACGATCACAGACAGACAGACAGACACACACACACAGACAGACAGAGACACACACACACACACACACACACACAGAGATCAGGTTAATGTCCTCTGTGTCAGATTCAGTCATCAGAGTTTGGCAGAGCAGTAATGTTGTAATATATTCATCTAAACCTGCATTCTTCACATCATCAGGATATTATGAACTGAAGCCACCTGTAAATCACTCGTTCTGTGCTGAAGCGCTTTTACTTCACTACATTAAACAGTAAGAAGACCAGTTTTGATATCAAATTAAGCCTCTTTGTAAACAGCACAATGTGCTTTTTATTTGCTCATTAAGTTTCATAATGAATGTCATTAGACTAATTTTGCGATTCCTCTTCATCTCGTGACGTGGGAGGAAGAGCGTTTGAGTTCTGAATTAATGATTCTCTCATTCAAAAAAGCCACTAGAGTTGGTAAGTTTGATTATTTTTCGTGAAACAATGATTTATGTGTCATCGCTAAAAAATGTTTATGAAAGTCTTCATATGACATTTTTCAATAAAAAAAAACATTCATTTATTTTCATTGCATTTTTTATTTTCATGTCTTATTTATTGGAAAGTAAAGTCACATGCCTTTACAGGTATTTTGAATCTGCTTATAGCTATACAGTGACTCGTTGGTCAAAATTATGGTTATAAAAATAAATAAAATCATAAAAACTATAGGTATCACTTTACAATAAGGTTTCATTTTTTAACATTAGTTAACTACATTAGTTAACAATGAACAATACTTCTACAGCAATTATTGTTCTTAAGTTACTTGCAACATTTACTGATACATTTTTCAAATCAAAAGTTGTATCCGTTAACATTATTGATACATTTTTCAAATCAAAAGTTGTATCTGTTAACATTAGTTAATGCACTGGGAACTAACATGAATGAACAGTTGTTTTTTGACTTTTTTTATTAACAACATAGATTTTTAAAAAAATGCAGAAAAAAAACAGCATTCCTGATGATTTCAAAGGAGTCTGACATTAAAACAGCAAACTTTTCTTGTGCTCTCTAAAATCTCTTCTCATGTCTTTCTGTATTGACCCCATCTCTCTCTTTCTCAGAGTTTAGCTCCGTCTTTAGCGTTGGTTGGCTGAGATTGACAACGCTTCTCATTAGTTCTGCAGGCTCATCTCTGGCCTCTTACCACAGGACTCAATCACTGCCAATCAATGCACCGATAGTGTGAGTTTAACACGAGCGATGCGCTGACAGCGGCGTTAAAAGTGCTGCTTTCTCTGGACGGACAGAGAGCAGTGTTCATGATGAGCTCAACATTACAGAGCAAGAGCGGAAATTCAGCAGAAATGACACCAGAGTGAAAAAAGGCCCCATAAATTCAAGAGAAAGGGGCAAAAATCTATTATGGCAGTTGCCATTAAAATGAAATGTGAAAATGATTAAAAAGTGTAAATTTGAAAAAAAAATCACATTTACCCTGATAGCACACGTCCATCACAGAGACGTCTGTTTGACGTCTGCATTTACATCTGCAAGATGTAATTTTTGGAGTGTTTGCTCATCTGCAATACATCTATAGGACGTTTACCATCAGATGTTAGGCCTGGGACACACTAGACGATTTTCAACTCTCAACCATGGGAGACCACAGACATGAAGACAGTTTCAACCAATTTTTAGCCTTATAATCCTCTGAACACGCACACTAGATGACTGGACCAGACCAAAAATAAAAATAATATAGGTGATGCTCTTTCTCAGTACTCTTCTTTCGGTGCATGTTTGTGGCTGCCAAGTTTCAGCTTTAGAAGCACACAACATCCAGTAGGTGGCGCTTGCTCACTCTCATTGGCTATCACGTCACAGAAACATGTTTGATATTTTAAAAGCCAAGCCTCGAATCGGGCCAAACCTCGATCGTCCAGGGGTGCAAATCAGGCTTAAAATCTGCCTTAAAATCTTCAAGTGTGTGGCTAGCCTTATTAGGAGCCAGAGTTTGTGCAGTAGTGATTGTGAGATGGAGTCGTGCTATCAAAGTCCTGCCCATATTCCCGCAGACCCAATCGCAAGCTCACAATCATGTCATTTTTATAGCATTAAATAATGAACTAAAAGCAAACTTATTAGAAAACCGAGCACTTGAAAACACATGAGCTTGATAAGAACTATACCTAAAATGATGTAAACCATCTTTGGGGAAAATGTATTTGAAGTGTAATTAGATTTTTCGTTTGGCTTACGTCTCATTGGTTTACATGGAGAGGCAGGGTTTATGAATCAGGATTTGAAAAAGCTGACAGATGAATACAGAAAAGAAGAACAACTGAGCTGCAGCAGAAATGATCAGTGCATGAGTAGATATATATTGATTGCCTTTGTGTCTTGATCAATTGGAAGATGCTGGAAACCTTGGAGGAAACGTCATGGTTAGGTTTCTCACCAACGAGCTGCTGACTCTCTCTCTCTCTCTCTCACACACACACACACACACACACACACACAGACACACACACACACACACACACACACACATTAATCATGCTATGCATTACAACTCCATTGAGAAAACGAGAGACACAGATACACTGAGCCTCTCTCCCACTCACTTTCTCTCCAAATAATATTGATACAGACTTGATAAAGTGCTTCTGTCAAAACATATTACCCTCCTTGCGGTTTAGATGCCATAAATCACTGAAACACTTTCTACAGTTTGCATGGCTAATGTTACAGTCTCATCAGCGCATGCAAACGAGAGTCATTTCGGCTAAAGAGACGGATCGGAGCCCCGAACACCAAGAAATCCTGAACTAAACAATCCGATGTGAGAGAAAAGTGCAAATAGAGAAACCCGATTCTTCAGTCACTTCACTCATTCTCAAGACATAAGCAACATTTCAGTAACACTTTAGATTAGGGAACACATATTCACTATTAACTAAGAGTTTTTCCTCAAACTCCTAATTTACTGCTTGTTGATTGATTAAGGCAGTTGTTGTAGTAGTCATGTTTAGTTATTGAGTAGGGTTAAGGGATCTAGAATATGGTAATGCATTAATATGTGCTTTTTAAGCACTAATAAACAGCCAATATGTAGTAAAGTGAATGCTAATAAGCAACTAGTTAATAGTGAAAAGTGTTCCCTAATCTAAAGTGTTAACCAACATGAGATAAAAAGTACTATATATATATTTTTTTTTCACATAACTATATTTTTTGCTAAATACAAAAACAATCAAAAGGTAATTGCAACCTTTTATCTCACAATTCTGGCTTTTTTTCTTGCAATTCTGAGAAGAAAAGTCTGGATTGTTAGACATAAACTCAAAATTGAAAGAAAAATGTTAGAAAAAGTTGCAGTTACCTTTTGTATTTTTATTCCATGGTGAAAAAAAACTGTCAGACCTGCGAGATATAAACTCAGAACTGTGAGAAAAACAAGTCAGAATTCTTGTAAATTATAGTTTGTAGTTTATATCTTGTAATTCTTTCTGTTTTTATATTTTACTATTCTGAGAAAAAAATCCCAGAATTGCAATAATTCAGAATTTTGATTACATTATAATTTATTTTATTATTTTATTATTAATTTATATATTACAATTACCTTTTCTTTCTTTCTTTCTTTTTTTATTTTTTTATTATTATCCTGTGTCCCTGTTTGTTTGTTGTTTTTCTTTTAATTTCAAAGATTTATTGTGGGGGATTTTAAGATCATTTCCCTAATTTTAAATAGATCCTATTAGCAGTAAGACACCAGATTAACAAAATATCTACTGCTTAAAATACACGATGTGCACTAATATGCAAATTATGATTTTTGTCAACACCACAGGCTGTCAAGATTTTTCTGACTTTTGTGAAATTTAAAAAAAAAAATCTGTTTAAAACCACCTTGTAGCTATGATTAATTCAAGCCAATGCAAAATGTCAATATTTATAATAAATATTTGACAATTTTTGTATCTGACAGTGAGTTCACTCATATTGAAAGATGATTATGAGGAACATATTGAAGCTTTTTATCCATAACAATTGCTCGGTACATAAACTTTAATTTGTTCCCGTCTGCAGCCTATTTTCAAGAATCAGTGAATTAGTTCTTTAATCTCAGCCTGCAAAGCTAAAATCAAGATATATTTGTTAGTGTACACACAGAATGTGATCAAAGACGTGGGTAAATATGAATTTGATAAAGTCAGCGAGGCGAAACCGATAAGAATTGGAGCTTGACGTGAGTGAGTTTGCTTTCTGTGTCACGTACTGCATGAAAAAGTCACCTAAAGTGCTGAGGACTCAGATTTCTGCTTGAAGGCTCACTGTTAATCTAAAGCCTGATAAAAACTAATCATAAAATAATATGAAATTAAATTAAAAAGCTGCCTAATTTAAAGATTATATACATAGCAATCAGAGATAAATGAACAGTGGCACTTGTGCCTAATCTAATTTAACACATGGGCAAATATGTTTGACTAAACGTCTGCTGGCGGAGCAAAACCATCGCAAGACAAGCACAGAAACCAGCTCCGCTTTAAAAGATGAAGTGCTACGGCAAACTAATGACCGTCTCATATAACAATGGACATGGTTTCTGGTATGATTAGTGAGCATTACATGAAAATCAGTCTGAGTTGTAGTAGATGTGTGCATTAAGAGACGATGGGCACAGAGGTAATTAGGATCTGGACTGTTTCCTTGATGATATTCTCCTGTTGTAAACACTGACCTAAGATAACATTACTTTGATCAGCCTCACATAATCATCAGGCTGCATAATTAAAATTAGCCTGTATATAGCGGATTTCAATCATGCATATACATTTATATTAATTACAGATTTGCATATCACACTACCGTTCAGAAAGTTTGGGGTCAGTAAGATCTGTCTTTATTTGTATTAAGAAATTAATACTTGTATTCAGCAAGGATGCATTAAATTGATCAAAAGTGACATTTATATTGCAACAAAATATTTCTGTTTCAAGCAGATGCTGTTCATTTGAATTCTATTCATCAAAGAATCTTGAAAAATAAAATGCATCACAGTTTCCATGAAAATATGAAGCAGCACAACTGTTTTCAACACTGATAATAATCAGAAATGTTTCTCGAGCAGCAAATCAGCATATTAGAATGATTTCTGAAGATCATGTGACACTGAAGACTGGAGTAATGATGCTGAAAATACAGCTTTGATCACAGAAATATGATGATCAAAGACTTTGAGAGTATTGCAGACTTAGAGTCTTGAACGGACTGGAAGATGATACTGACAGTGATATTCTGGATTACCAGGTCGGAGGGAGACGGAGAGGATCGGGGTGTTTCCAGGAGCCGGTGTAACAGAGCTGGATGCAGGTAAGTAGACGGAGCACACACACACACACACACAGGAACACACGAGGGAACCACAGGAGATCAAGGAGTCGTGGAACAACAGATAAGTATAATACCTCATAGGTTTGAGTCCTTTTCCACTTTATCCTGAAGAAAGGTTGATGGTCACACCTAGGAGTGAAAAGAAGGCTCTCCATACACGTGAGATAAACTGTGGACCTCTATCAGATACGATCTCTTCTGGAATGCCAAAGTTACAGAAGACATGATTAAACAGTACCTCCGCAGTTTCCATTGCTGTTGGGAGTCCTCGCAGAGGAACCAGACGGCAGGCCTTTGAGAACCTGTCGACAGTAACCAGGATGCAAGTGTTATTGTCAGATACAGGGAGGTCCGTGACGAAATCTACCCCCAGGTGTGACCAGGGACGCCGGGGAACAGGGAGAGGTAGGAGTTTGCCAGTAGGTAAGTGGCGAGGTGTTTTCGCCATGGCACATTCCCGGCATCCTCTCACGTACCTTCTGATGTCATTTGCCATTCCAGGCCACCAGAAGCGATCTTTCAACAGTGAGAGGGTTTGATTGGTCCCGGGATGACCAGTGCCCAGGGAGGTGTGCGCTGAATGAATGAGTGGTGTTCGTTGACTGTGGGGAACATAGATGTGACTCGGGGGACACCCCGGCGGAGCAGGATCGGAGACACTGGCTGCTGCGATGTCGTCGTCTAGGGTCCACTGGATCGGGCTAACAATGAGCTCAGTGGGGATGATAGTCTCTGGATTCTCGGGTTGTTCGTCCGGAGCATGAAGTCTTGAAAGAGCATCTGCTTTGGTATTTTTCGCCCCGGGACGATAGGAGATGGTGAAATTAAACCGGGTGAAAAACAAAGCCCACCTGGCTTGTCTGGGGTTTAATCTCCTTGTCTCACGAAGATATTCCAGATTCCGGTGATCCGTATAGACTATGAACGGATGATTAGCTCCTTCAAGCCAGTGCCTCCATTCCTCCAGGGCGAGCTTGATGGTGAGTAATTCTCTATTCCCAATGTCATAGTTTTGCTCCGCCGAGGTTAATTTCCGGGAGAAGAAGGCACATGGATGGAGTCGAGGGGGGTTGCCCTGCTGCTGTGACAGGACGGCTCCTACTCCGGATGTGGAGGCGTCAACTTCAACCACGAATGGTCTTTTTGGATCGGGATGCACCAGGAGTGGAGCCGTGGTGAACGCCTCTTGGAGTTGTTTCATGGCTGTGGTGGCTTCGGAGTTCCAGGACAGAGACTTGGGCTTGCCTTTTCCGGATGAGGTTATAAGCACTCCGGAGGTTCAACTTGGTGAAGATCTTGGCCCCACAAAGCTGTTCCAGAGCGGATGGGACGAGAGGAAGGGGATATCTGTACTTGACAGTGATCTTATTGAGGGACCGGTAATCAATACAAGGCCTCAAGCCTCCGTCCTTCTTAGCCACGAAGAAAAAACTGGAAGCAGCAGGGGACGTGGACGATCGGATATATCCTTGTTGTAGAGCCTCAGAAATGTACTCCTCCATGGCCTTCTGTTCAGGGATGGAAAGGGAGTAGATTTTACCTTTGGGCACTGGTTCATCAGGAAGAAGGTCGATGGCACAGTCCCATGGTCTGTGAGGTGGTAATTGGGAGGCTCGTGTCGGGCAGAATACATCACGGAAGGGGGCGTAGTCGGTGGGAATGTCAATGGAGCGATTTTCAAGGGGACTTTCAATGGATGTGGAGTTAACTGGAAGCACTGGAACGGACGGGACTGGTTTGGGTAGTTCGGGAAAACAGTCTGGGAAGCAGTCGTTACCCCACTTCAGAATCTCTCCAGTGGACCATGAGATAGATGGATTATGGGACACGAGCCATGGGCGCCCCAACACTATCCCAGCGGTGGAATCCTCCAGAACCAATAAACAGATCCTTTCCCTGTGGAGCTGACCGACTTGTAACCAGATGGGACCCACACAATATCGAACTCTTCCTCTCACAAGGGACTTGCCGGTTATCGATTGGATCTTGTACGAGATGTCATTGAGTCTCTTCTTAAGTTGGAGTTGGTTACATAAGTCGGCGGAAATGAAGTTGCCGGCTGACCCAGATTCGAGGAGGGCATAGACTGAAACACAATGAAGAGGAGTGGCAATCTGAACAGTAGTGGTGAGAGGTTTTATATTGACTGAAGAGGTAGAGACCACACTCACCACGGGTCGTGGAGGACGAATGGGACATGCCCTTATTACATGTCCGTCCTTGCCGCAGTATAAGCATAATCCCTGGGTCAGCCGGCGTCGACGTTCCTCCGACGAGAGGCGGGCATTGTCGATCTGCATAGGTTCGGGATGTGGTTCTGGAGGACTGGGGTATTCTGGCTGGCGGAGAAAGTTGGCTGGCTTTTGGCACAAATGTTCCTCCATACAGCTCTGAATCCGATTGGCAACACGGATGGAGAGTTGAAGGAAACGCTCTAGCCCCATAGTGTCGTCGTAGGCGGAGAGATGCAACCGGAGCGAGGGCTCCAATCCTTGACGGAAGGTGGTCAGCAGGGAGCGCTCGTTCCAACCACTAGAGGCGGCTAAGGTACGGAAACGGAGAGTATACTCTTGAATAGACTTCTGACCTTGTTTTAAATGATATAACTGCTCACCAATTGAGGCATCTCCAGCGGGCCGTCCGAAAACTTCTCGGAAATGAGTGAAGAAAGCCTCCAGGGTTTGTGTGGCCGGACCGTTCTGGTGCCATAATGACTCCGCCCATTGTAGCGCTCGACCTGTTAACAAGGTTAGAACATATGCAATTTTAGCTCTTTCTGTGGGGAAGCGATGTGGTTGCATCTCTAATACGAGAGAACACTGCATGAGAAAGCCATTGCATTCCTCCGCCGAGCCAGAGTAGGGCGCTGGATTGACCATGGGACTGGCGGGGTAGATCGGGGCCGAAGAAGAAATACTGGGTGCAGGATCCGAGGCAGGTGCTGGTGCAGGCGTCGTGGTGGTTTGACTGAGAACTCTTCTCATAGCATCCACCAGCTCCTGGAATGGGTCAGGGTCTGTTTGATTCATGATGGTTGAGGTCTGGTCTTCTGTAACGGGAAGTCAGACTCGATACACAGGTGAGTTAGAATCAAACAGACAGGTTTATTGTTCGGGATGGAGATGATCAAAGACTTTGAGAGTATTGCAGACTTAGAGTCTTGAATGGACTGGAAGAGGATACTGACAGTGATATTCTGGATTACCAGGTCGGAGGGAGACGGAGAGGATCGGGGTGTTTCCAGGAGCCGGTGTAACAGAGCTGGATGCAGGTAAGTAGACGGAGCACACACACACACACACACAGGAACACACGAGAGAACCACAGAAGATCAAGGAGTCGTGGAACAACAGATAAGTATAATACCACATAGGTTTGAATCCTTTTCCACTTGGGAGACCAGACGATGTGGCTGTGTGAACTGTGTGTTCTTATAGTGCTGTGTGGGTGATTGGTGAATCAGTCAGGTGTGTGTGATTAGTATTTCGGTGAGTGTGTGCGCGGATAGGTGAAAGAGCCTGGCGTGTCCGTGACACATACATTCACATAGAAAACAGCTGACTGTGTTCTTATAGTGCTGTGTGGGTGATTGGTGAATGACAGTCAGGTGTGTGTGATTAGTATTCCGGTGATTGTGAGCGCTGATAGGTGAAAGAGCCTGGCGTGTCCGTGACACATACATTCACATAGAAAACAGCTGTTTTAGATTGCAATAATATTTTACAATATTACTGTATTTTTACTGTATATTTGATCAAATACATGCAGTCCTCAGGAGCATATACTGTATGTATGCATCTGGTTTGCATTTGTTTCCATAACCATTCAATTTTCATTGAAAAAAAAAATGTATGTGAATTAATAATTTCTCTTAGTATGTGGTGAGTCCTGTTTTTGCTTTAATGACAGTATGCAATGTCACAAATTTGCTTTCTTTATTACTGACCTAAAAGTAGAATCTTAAAAATAATATTTCTCAATTATTTTAAATCTCAGTTTTTTAAACTGAAAGTTTTTTAAATCTCTAAAGTTTTTTTCTTCTTATTCTTCTTATTTTAGTTTATTTCTGTTTATGATTTATTATATATATTTTTTTTTTCCATATATTTATTTATATATAATCATAAATAGTTTAAATATATATATATATATATATATATATATATATATATATATTGTCAGAC
>NW_015658509.1:741336-744745 GCF_001515625.1 Sinocyclocheilus rhinocerous
TCCTGTGTGTGTGTATATAAAGTGTTCCCAGTCCCTAGTTCTCTGTCCGATGTTGAAGGTCTTCGTGTGAACGTCTCCCTGTGTTCGTCTCCCTTGGTGCAAATAAAGTCTTGGTAAAGCATTCTCCAGCGTCTCCTCGTCCCTCGTGTGTGTGCACCATGATATATATATATATATTTTTTTTTTTAAGATTTAAAATATTTTAAATTACATATTTTCAGTGTACATATGTAGCCAATAGAGCCTACATCTGAGTTTCAGCTTGTGATAACCCAGATGTTCCACATCTGCTCTGTTATGTTATTCTGCTAATAATAATAATAGATTTAGTTTAATGAAGGTACTCAATGATAACCGATTCCAATGAGAGAAAATCTTGTCTTGCAAAGTGGGTCCGTGCATATGTCTTTACCCTGTGCAATAAAAAAAATGCAACTAAACAAATGGAATAATAAACAAAGCCTTCAAAGCCAAACTGACAGTGTTCACTAGTATCCAGTATCAGCTCTCTTGCTCCTGCATGTCAGTATTGATCGTCCGCTGAATGTTCTCCTGAAGCCGTGTGTTTGCGTCTCACCTTGGGCTGTGGCTGGAACGCTGCCAGCACATTTTCAGCCGACCTGCGTCACACTAACAGTGTTTTCGGTTACACTTTATTTCGATAGTCCACTTTAGACATTCTACCAACTATAAGTAACTTTGTAACTACATGTCAACTAATTCTCATTAATTTGCATCTACATGTCTACTAACTCTCAGAGTAGACTGTTAGGGTAGGTTTAGGGTTAGTAGAATGTTGACAAAGAAAGTATTAGAAGATATTAAGCAGACAGTCTACTAATACTCTACTAACTGCTAGTTGACATGTAGTTGCAAAGTTACTTACTGTAAATTAGTTGTAAATTATTAAAAAAGTACTTTATTACTCTATACTTATTAGAAATCTACAGACACAAATTGACAGTGCAAATAAATAAATGCATAAAAGTGCATTTGGGATGCTTTGTCAAATTCTTAAATTGACCAAAATCTCAAATTGAACAATGCATGAAAAATAAATAAATAAATTAATTAATAATAATAATAATAATAATTATTATTATTATTATTATTATTATTATAGTAATAATAATAATACACAATAATACTAGTACTACTACTACTACTACTACTACTACTACTACTAATAATAATAATAATAATAATAGTAATACTACTAATAATAGTAATAATAATAGTAATAAAAAAAAAAAATAATAATAATGTGTTTTTGCCCTAATGCATTTCCCAATTTGACATTATAACAGCTTTATTCTCTTCTATGTGATTTCTGGAGCTATATTCAACTCGTTTTCCACCCATCCTGAATCCTGACATCACTAATACAAAACACAGTCTTATTATTTTTCTCAAAACCCCTGCTACAAATGGCCTAGAAAATATTAATATCTCAAGAAGCTCAATTAAGCTGCATCTAAGGCCGAGAGCTGGTATAATATAGACCATAGTAACACCAATCTGTAACCTGATTTCCAGTTTCACCTCACCGTACCCTGAATTTACAGTCTCTCACGGTGCAGAGCATCGGCCTGTTCATCCCCGAGTCCAAAGAATTCGCTGTGACGTCAAGCTAAATACTCCCTAGAAACTAAAGATGGGGAACGACAGAAGCACGCTGATCAGAGTCAGTCGGAGGTGCGTTATCTGTCTGATGAGAATGTGTTAACAGAGGACGGCTTGTTTTAAGATCCCGGCCTGTGAGATCTGATGGGCAGAGGACAGCGATTTGTATTTCTTCTCTCTCTTTGATAGAAAGCTTTCTATTAGCACTGGCCCAGATCAAAACACACACCGAGAGCAAAGCAGTCCACATTATTCATTCAGCGGCCTACATGCATAATGCAACATCTTAATATACTGTATATTCAATCAAGCTGCTATTTCTAAAAGCTGTTAGATTAGAATCAGTCTGAAAATCAATGGTGATTTATTTTTATTAAAGGAGAGGGACATGAGTACACATAAACAAGATCAGGCATTGCGTTTGAAAGATTTCTTTAGCAAATTTGGAACGATATTTGATTTTGTGCCGTGATTAGACTGCGGGTCAGGGTATCATTGGCAACGAGAAAACAAGAACGCTAAAACAAGTTTTAGAAAGACAAAACCAAAAGAGCTTCATCAGAGGAGCAGAAACCTTCCACAGCACTTTTGCCCCCAAAGGCTTACAGAAAGAGCACTAAATAATGTATGGTCAGCCGGTCATTATGGCAAAATAATGAACAGGACCCTGACCCCAAACACAGGGGTCTGGAGTCACCCTGAAGGGCCTTATAATGAACAGCTGACTGTACATTATCCCACTTTACACGAATGCTTACAGAATAAAATATACGGACATGAAATATTGATTGAACTTAAAAGATTTTTTTTTTTTTTTACCTTTCTTAATAGTTTCATATAAAGTATTGGCTTTGCAACACACATATTAGTGAAAAATAATCCATTGCAACACAGAAAATAGTAGGAAAAATAATCTATTTTACAAAAAAAAAAAATTAATAAAATGGTTAAAAAGCAGTTCATCACAGAAAATTGTTAAAGAATAGTCCATTTCAACTTAAATAATTGAAAAATAGTACAATATAGAAAACAGTGAAAAATAATTAATTACAACGCAGAAAATGGCGAAAATATGGTCCATTACAACATGAAAATAGTGGGCAGGAAGTTCTCAGGAAGTAACCTGTCGAGCCGGTTCACAAATCGAACTGAATCGAACTTTAGTTCCGGGTTGATGACGCAGGACGCACAGCCGAAGTAGCACGTCCAACTCAAAAAGAACCGAATGAGCCGGTTCAATCAACTGTCGAAGTTTGCTGAGGATTACCGAAGATTCTGATGAGTGAGTTGACGATACTGTGCAAGCCTGAGGCACGTACTGGAAATATGCTTGTTTATTATGACTGTTATTAATTTACATTTTATTAAAACCTGCAAAAACCTTTCTGTCGAGTGATGTAAATAAATTTTACAATAGTTTACTGTGCATGCATATTATATTTAAAGTTGCTCAAGCGAAATCAAGGAGTTTATAAGACTGGTTTATTCATTCTTTATGCTATAGACACGTAGAACATATCCGCATTTGCGAAACATTTAGGAATCTTATCCAAGTTGTAGGCTAGTCAATATTGGTCAGTCAGTCGTATCTGAGGATCCACGACTGAAACTGTGACCACAAACACCATTAACTTAAGTGAATTATACGGCAATAATCAGCAATATGCTATCACACAAATAACTTTATTTTTGAATGTTTCAATATGCGTTGACACAAATGACTTATTTGAAGTTTTCATTGATACAACATGGCACTGAGTTGTTAGAAAAGAAATGCGTAGAGACG
>NW_015658509.1:745142-746273 GCF_001515625.1 Sinocyclocheilus rhinocerous
AAAACATAAAAACAACTGCGGAGCACGCCACGGAGGCAGCCATCAGCGTCGGCGCCATCGCAAACAAGGCTGTGCAAGCCTGAGGCGCGTACTGGAAATATGCTTATGAATGTTATTAATTTACATTTTATTAAAACCTGCAAAAACCTTTCTGTCGAGTGATGTAAATACATTTTACAATAGTTTATTGTGCATGCATATTATATTTAAAGTTGCTTAAGTGAAATCAAGGAGTTTATAAGACTGGTTTATTCATTCTTTATACTGTAGACATGTAGAACATATCCGCGTTTGTGCATCAATGTCTGTAATGTGTGCTGTAGGTGTGAAACTTTTAGGAATCTTATCCAAGTTGTAGGCTAGTCAATATTGGTCAGTCAGTCGTATCTGACATAAGGATCCGCGAATTAATCTGTGACCACAAACACGTACCATTAACTTAAATTAATTATATGGCAATAATCACTAATCGGCAATATGCTTTCACACAAATAACTTTATTTTTGAATGTTTCAATATGCGTTGACACAAATTACTTATTTGAATTTTTCATTGATACAACATGGCACTGAGTTGTTAGAAAATAAATGCGTAGAGACGTTATTGCTTGATGACGTCAGGAACCAATGAATCGGCTTTTTGAACCGGTTCAATGAGCCGATCTGTCCGAAAAGTACTGATTCAAGGAAATGAATCGGACTTTGCATCACTACAAGAGACATGCAAGAAAACAAGGAAACACGGAAAGACACATAGGGAACGCTACAGGCTAACAATACTGAGCAAAATGTCTGTGGAGCCCGGTCTCATGAAAATGCGTATAAATAGTACGCCAAATAAAAACGAAAACTCGTGGTATTGATACGCAAAAATGAACTTTGGCGTGTATATGATAAGCATGTGTTTGGCGTGCATATAATACACAGTTTTCGAGTGCATATGATACGAAATTTGTTGGCGTGCATATGAAACGCAGTTTTTGCGTACATATGATACGCATCTACCCCACAACCCTAAACCTACCCAAGATCTAGCATATACACGCCAAAGTCCATTTTTGCGTATCAATACCACGAGTTTTCGTTTTTATTTGGCGTACTATTTATACGCACTTTCATGAGATCGGGTTGG
>NW_015658509.1:747343-757591 GCF_001515625.1 Sinocyclocheilus rhinocerous
GTGTGAAACTTTTAGGAATCTTATCCAAGTTGTAGGCTAGTCAATATTGGTCAGTCAGTCGTATCTGACATAAGGATCCGCGAATTAATCTGTGACCACAAACACGTACCATTAACTTAAATTAATTATATGGCAATAATCACTAATCGGCAATATGCTTTCACACAAATAACTTTATTTTTGAATGTTTCAATATGCGTTGACACAAATTACTTATTTGAATTTTTCATTGATACAACATGGCACTGAGTTGTTAGAAAAGAAATGCGTAGAGACGTTATTGCTTGATGACGTCAGGAACCAATGAATCGGCTTTTTGAACCGGTTCAATGAGCCGATCTGTCCGAAAAGTACTGATTCAAGGAAATGAATCGGACTTTGCATCACTACAAGAGACATGCAAGAAAACAAGGAAACACGGAAAGACACATAGGGAACGCTACAGGCTAACAATACTGAGCAAAATGTCTGTGGAGCCCGGTCTCATGAAAATGCGTATAAATAGTACGCCAAATAAAAACGAAAACTCGTGGTATTGATACGCAAAAATGAACTTTGGCGTGTATATGATAAGCATGTGTTTGGCGTGCATATAATACACAGTTTTCGAGTGCATATGATACGAAATTTGTTGGCGTGCATATGAAACGCAGTTTTTGCGTACATATGATACGCATCTACCCCACAACCCTAAACCTACCCATCGCGTAGCATATACACGCCAAAGTCCATTTTTGCGTATCAATACCACGAGTTTTCATTTTTATTTGGCATACTATTTATACGCACTTTCATGAGATTGGGTTGTGTGAGTGCACCTTATATAGTGTGAGACTGATGAGGTGATGAGATACAGGTGATTGCAATGAGTGCTGAGTCCGGGCAAAGGATTATGGGAAATGGAGTCCGGGGTGAATGGCAAAGGTATAGGATTGAGTGCCCTCTAGTGGAGCTTGTGGGCACTCCAGCTGGCAGTCGTCACAAAATGTAAGTAATTAAATAAATAAAGCAGTTCGTTACAGAAAATAGAGAAAATCTGGAAAAATGTTCCATTACAATACAGAAAACAGTGAAAAATAGTTAATCACAACTGAGAAAATAGTGAAAAGGTGTCCAGTACAAAACAGAAAATAGTGAAGAATAGTCCATTACAACACAAAAATCAGCCTGAAAACAATATGAACACTGTAACAATATGACAACATTCATTCATAAGTGTAATCAATTAAAAATTATAATTAACCTACAACCCAGTTTACTTTTTTCTTTTGCATTTTGAGACACAGGATGGCAGCACTTACTGAAGCTACTGTGATTTGCATTGAAATGAGCAGAGAGACAGACCAGTGTGTTGCCATGAACAACAGTGAAACATATATTTTAACTCTTTCAATATAAACCAGAAACCGTTCAATGCGTGCAACTGAGTGATCACAATCAAATTTTCCAAAGGGCAATGTAATATATAAGATAATTCATAATTCATTTCTACACTTAATAAAAAAAAAACTATGAAACTGGATTATACATTCTCGTTTGGCGCTTCCATCACTTCATGTTTGTAATTTCAGCTTTGAGCTGCCGCGTCTTAACAGCTAAAAAGGGAAATGTAACGTTCACCGTAACAGCTCGTCTCCATCAAAATTTCAATTACATTTAGAACATTTCTCATTTTAGGAATGTACGGCAGACAGCAGCCCTCAAATCTTCCTGATGAGATGAGTAATAATCACACTCTTGTCAGATATGTTAACCGGAGCATTATAAATTAGATGCAACCATCAGAATCCCTCTGCACCTCCAGTCCTGCGAGATTAAAGGGCCTTGTGCAAACTTATTGCTATATGCATCATTTTGACTTAATCAGGCACGGAGTCCACAGAGAACGGGAGGAAGAGCTGAGGAAACGTTTCCCCGCTTTAAAGGCCTGGAGAAACACAGAAAAGCTCGGTTCATGCAATATTTCACTGGTTTGAACAGTCAGAGGTCTGTGTGTCGGAACAAAACATAAAGCAGGTTTTAAAGGAAGGCTTTGTTACTTTGTCAGACAGAAAGTGAAACTGTGTTCTGCTGTTCTTTTTTGGCTGAGAGGTTTTTCAGTGGTTAGAGAGCAACAGGTCAGTAAACAGCTGTTGAAATGTCATCAACCAAAGAGAGTATTGAGTTTTGAAAACAGACTCTCCAGTCTAGACAAGCAATCGCCCCAGTTTCTGAGTCTTCCTGCTCCTTAATGATGTCTAATGGTGATTCCAGTGTGCAATACTCCCCTCTCCCTGATGAGACCACATGCCTCCACTTTCTTCTTCATTTTGATTGTTTCTTTCTTCCCTCCATCCTCAGCATTTTCCCCCTGCGGTGAGAAAGCCTCGCGGACTCATTAAGAGTGTATTTGACCTCAGTGTCTCGCTCTCTCTCTCATATTCTCTTGTCATTTTTTGCCCCCATTTGTTGTTTTGTTCTTTTTCATAATCTAAACTGAGGAACGAATATACAGTGCGATAGTCAATACGCGGCCCTGAGTTGCTCCATAAAAATCCCCAAAGGCTTTATAAATGTGAGTTTACAACATAAGGGCCAAAGCATACTGGTGATGTACTGAAAGAAAACACTGGCTAATCTATGAAATATACTGTTGGGCTCAATAGGCTTTTCTTAATTTTATTTTATACAGACTGGCGGGCAAAAGTTTTGAATAATTACGATTTTTAAATGTTTTGAAAAAAGTCTCTTCTGCTCACCAAGCCTGCAATTATTTGTTTAAATATACAGTGAATTTTTAAAAAATATTATTACAGTTTAAAACAACTGTTTTCTACGTGAATATCTGTTCAACTGTAATTTATTCCTGTGATGCGCAGTTGTATTTTCAGCATCATTACTCCAGTCTTCAGTGTCACATGATCTTCAGAAATCATTCTAATATGCTGATTTGCTGCTCAAGAAACATTTCTGATTATTATCAATTTTGAAAACAGTTGTGCTGGTGATTTTTTTTTGTGGAAACTGTGATACATTTTATTTTTCAGGATTATCTGATGAATAAAAAGCTCAAAAGAACAGCAAGAACAGCATAATTAAATAATGTTGTACTATTATTATTATTATTATTATTATATTTTTATTTTTAATTTATTTAATTTAAAAACAAATAAAGAAAGTTAGCCCTTAAAAAGTGCTGTTAAGTGGTACAATGCTGGTACCAGATAATATTACCTTGGTAATTTTGTATAGCATTGTACAGATTCTAAATCACAATATTCATCTAATATGGTATTTGTTAATTTTTTTATTATGTTTTTATTTAGTTTATGTTATAGAAATGGTACAAAACAATAATCTGAGCTAAAACACAAAAAAATATAATATGAGTTCAAAAAGATTAAAACACATGCTAATTTGCATCTGAAGAATCTTTTTTTGGTAACACTTTAGAATAGGGAACACTTATTCACTATTAACTACAACTTTTCCTTCAATAAATTCCTAATTTGCTGCTAATAATAATTAGTAAGGTAGTTGTTAAGTTTAGGTATTGGGTAAGATTAGGGATGTAGAATAAGGTCATGTAGAATAAGGCATTAATATGTGCTTAATTAGTACTAATAAATGGCTAATATTCTGGTAATATGCATGCTAATAAGCAACTAAGACCCTAAAATAAAGTGTTACCCTTTTTTTCTACCATTTACATGATACTTCAAAGAGTATCATGGTTTTTCCGGTATGTGTCTAAGAAACATGGTATTTTCAAAAATGTGATAATACCTTGTTACTTTTTTGTAAGTGTGCAGTATAAGGTATGTACAGATAGACCTGACTACATTCACAAACTACTGTTTCTAAACAGAATTGGCCAGATTGTTACATGTGCTTGCTTACAGCAATAAGTATGTCATATGCAATAGCTAAGGTTGACAAAAGAAAGCTTTTGAGTTTAATAGCAACATTAAAAAAGGCAAAAATGAGAGTGAATGCATCTAAAAATGGAATCGTTATGCACTTTGTGAGCATTAGGTATAAAATGTGGGTCTGTTAAACGTGTGTGGAAACTACAGAGGCCTTAAAGGGGCTGTGATCATGAAACCACAAACGTTTTATTCAGTCTTACTGGGATCTTCCACGTCTTAGCAAGACCTTAAAACAAAACCAGCTCCCACCCAGCACTCACCTACACTTAAACAAAGACATGTGAAGCTGTTTCATGATGTAATTGTTCTCTATATGACATTCATAATGAACAACTGCACATAGTTTAATGCCATTATGCAAATGTTTCACATTTTATAAGGTTAACATTTATGAGTTTGTTTACTAATGCCCTATTTACTATAGTACAGTGGTCCTTTCTGGTATTATATGAAATTAAATTTGTAGACCTAAATGAACAACCACATGTGCATTTCCTGTTTCGAAATCACACACAAGAAACTTGGTGTATGATGTCCTCTGAGCTATTTGTAGAAAGTTCTGATGTAGATGCAAGATGACAGACCACAGCATCACACTCTGTTCTACGAGAGGAAGTAGTGACTGCTAAACTGCACCTAATTATGCACTATATGCTAAGCTCTAGTAAACCAAAGAACAGCCGGTGGGCCATGTGCACATCTTTGAAGTTTCAGTATTCGCTGACCAGAATTACATAAACTTGACCTGAGTCATTGGAAAAAATTAGAGTTTAATTATAATTATAGTTTTGGTCAGGTTACTTGTTAATACTTCATGTTCTGGCTCTGAGTTGCACTCTGGTTTTCAGCAGTGTTGGAAAAAGTAGATCCATACTTCAGTAAAAATACTGACACCACACTAATGTATTAATGAATAGTTCAGCCCATTGACAATTCTATCTCATAACCTCATGTTTTCCAAACCTGTACTATTTTTTCTGTACAACATGAAACAACGATAAAAAAAGTCAGTGTTTTTTTTTTGACCATACACTGAAAATCAATGGGATTCAATGTTTTGTTGATACCAACAATCTTCAAAATAACTTCTTTGGGTGAAAGTAAATATAAGGTATGGTAATACAATAATTAAAAGTAAAAAGTATGTGTGTAAATCTTTGTAGAGAGTTTTTCATCATCCTGTCTATTTTCTGTAAATCTGCTTTGGAATGATGCCTACTGTAAAAAAAAAAACACTAAAAAATATTTTGAGATAATATTTCAATTATTTGCTTTAGTACAATGGGAGATACGAGCTGGCTATTTATCAAACAACATGTTGTCTTTACAATATTGCTATTTTACACAAAGTAAATGCCTATAAATGGGACTGTATGAATATATGCCTTTTTTATATTTAAGCCTTCTCCAAATGGTGCTAGGGCTATGGGGAAAGCTAAAAATGTTCCTTGGAGTCTGGGGATAAGAAGACAAATCGACTAAACTGAAAGATGAGCTTAGTTTATGTACCCTCGCCAAGCTGCCCATTGCACTTCCTTCTCTCTTGCCTGATTTGTTGTGTTGTTGCAGCCAGAATCAATCTGACTGCTGCATTAAAGGAATAGTTCGCCCAAAATGTAAAGCCGCATCATGATAAAGTTTTCAGGCATTGGATGCAATTGTATGAAAAACATATGGTAACATTGGTGTAGGGACCAATTCTCTCTATTAACTAGTTGCTTATTACCATGCATATTACTAGCAATTTGATGAATAAAAAGCTCAAAAGAACAGCATTTATTCGAAAATTAAATAATGTTGTACTATTATTATTATTATTATTATTATATTTTTATTTTTAATTTAATTTAATTTAATTTAATTTAATTTTTTGGCAGCCAGTATGCATATTTTAACTTCCCAGTTACTTATTTAAAAAGTTGTAATTGTGAGATATAATGTCACATTGTGAGATATACATTAAAATTGCAAGAAAGTTGCAACATAAAGTTGCAATTAACTTTTATTTAATTTTATTTTACTCCGAGGCTTTCATAGATCTCAAAATCCCACCGTGTTTTTTTTTTTTTTCCCCACAATAGAGTGAAATCCAAATTGTATTATGCTTCAGAGATAAATGACATTTTTAATTATGGTTCTGTTTGCTCTGCACTTCCAATAACGTTTACATAGAAAACCTGTCAAACAAACACAATTTAAATATGATTAAAATAAACATAGTAGTATATGCAACCAATCTGGAGCAGAAATAATGAGCTGAAGTGACTCAGAGTTTGTCATTGAACTTGACAACCTTCACATTTATTTAATGCCATTCATATGAGTAATCCTGCAACAACGTCAACATTACATAAACCCTCACTGGCGAGATTATGAATCACATTACGTTTTCTGTCAAAATATTGCAGCGCAGTACCTGTTGCACTGATCACGAGTGTAGTTATTCGAGGACTGAGGGCTAAAGATGAGATTGTGTGGGAAAGAGTCTTAATGTGCGATCATCACAAATTTTTTATGCCCACATGGCCAACGCAGTCATTAAACACGTCCATTAACTGCCATCCAAACAAATCTGTCATTTATTTCTGAATCGAAACTGATTGGCCTTACAGTGCATACACCGTAATTGGCTGATTCAACATGACAATCTAGACTTTAAACTGCCTTTAAGAGTTCAGCTGCAGCGGAAACAACAGGCTAAAGATACAGAGTCTTAATATTATGAATTTAGTGTTCATTCTCATGTCATCCCTTTATTTTCTAACCCTTTTTTTAACAGATTGTTACTGTGGGTTGCCAAGTGGCTGCGAGCTCCACTGATAGACTTGATGCAATATGTTTGATTTATAATCTGCTATTCAGCTTGTCCTTATTACAGGATATTGATGGCCGTGCCATTGTTGTGACAAATCTCTCCAAACATTTACCAGCAACAGCAGTCAAGACATTAAACAGCAGCGTACAGACAGTGTTCTCTAATGCAGATGAAGCTTCAGTCGAACCACAGACATGCTTTGATCTTACATTAGTTCTGCTATCAAGATAATCATGTTAGGGCTAAATGTAGCTCTTTCATCCCGAACAAAGACAGAGATTTATTTTACTCTTCATATTCTTCCGTGTTTCTCTCAGTGGAGACCCATCAATGACTGAGCAAACGCTGCATGCTGTAATTACATGGATAAAGTTCCTGACACTGTATAAACTCACTGTATAGGACCGATTATGTCGTAAACCAGGAGTTTCAAAGTGTGAGTGTATGTAAAAAAATAAAAAATAAAAAATAATAATAATTACTATTATTATTATTCAAATAATAACAACAACAACAACAACAACAACAACAATAATAATAATAATAATAATTATTATTATTATTATTATTATTATTATTATTATTGTTTAAATAAAGAATTACATACATGTATTATTATTATTTAAATAAAGAAATACATGTATTATTATTATTATTATTATTATTATTATTATTATTATTATTCTCAACATGGATCCTTGAGATTAATTATTATTATTATTTAAATAAAGAAATACATGTATTATTATTATTATTATTATTATTATTATTATTATTATTATTATTATTATTATTATTATTATTATTATTATTATTATTATTATTATTATTATTATTATTATTATTATTATTATTATTATTCTCAACATGGATCCTTGAGATTAATCATGGATGTTTGAGATTAATATTTTGGTTTTATTATTTAGTGCTATTGTTCTATTATGGGATGTTTAGACTAAATTTGCATTGCATTTACACAGTGAAGAATGAGCCCACTCTCCTCACTTTAAATCTTCTGAAGGCAGGCTATGATGGTGACTAAATGAAAATAACTCGCTTTAAATAAAATTGACTTGAAACTGCAGCTCGTTTTAATTTATGCAACATCTTAGGGGCAAGTATTTCCAATTAGTGTCTAATTTATGTAGTTACCGGGTACTAATTCCAAGCAGCTTGATTGGTTTTGCAAAACATATGTATAATTTCAACGTGTGGATACGCTTCTGAAAGCCATCAAGTCTCCATGTAGCCTCCATGCCAAAAATAATGCAGAGAAAAATGATTTTGCTTCATTAGTGACAGTTGTGCTGTGAAAGAGAGTTTGACAATTTAATGTGCGAATTTAGGACCAGCGTGCCACTTTTAGTTTAGGCAAATGAGTAAGTTTGTTAATTAAAACATTGTGCTGACATGCCACTCATATTTGATGAGCTAATGTCTCCAAAGGCTTGTCACATGTTCAGGTGTTTCAGACTGTTAGCCAGAGGAAAGGGACTTATTTTTCATTTTTATGAATGTGTCATACATAATGTTTCTAATATAGGCTACTATGAATATAAATATCTACTCTAAATACTATAAATCCTGGAGCGTATCATGGGAATGCTGTGAGCAGGTTCTGAACTGGGAAGATGACACACGGTCAGCTGAAATCACACGTTTCTGCAGGCTTTCTCTCGAAGAAACCCATGGGGTTTCCATTAGGTACAGCTCGAGCTTACTAACACTACTATTACATCACATGCATGAATTTATGACTCAGGCAATCGTGCATCTGTTTTGCTCGAAACAGTTTTTGTAGCACTTATTACTCTTACCATAAAAAAACAGTTATTTTTCATTGAAACTGTCTTTTGTTTGTGACTGATGAATTAAATGGAAAGCTTATTTTTGAAGTATTATATACACCATTAAATACATTCTCCCTTCCAGAATCCTAAGAAGTCTCTTCTGCTCACTAAGGCTGCATTTATTTGCTCAAAAATACAGTCAAAACAGTAATATTATGAAATAATATTACAATTTAAAACAGCTGTTTTTGATGTGAATATATTGTTAAAATATAATTTATTTCTATGATGCACAGCTGTATTTTCAGCATCATTACTCCAGTCTTCAGTGTCACATGATCTTCAGAAATCATTCTAATATGCTGATTTGCTGCTCGAGAAACATTTCTGATTATTATCAATGTTGAAAACAGTCGTGCTGCACAATATTTTTGTGGAAACTGTGATACATTTAATTTTTCAGGATTCACAGATCAACAGAAAGTTCAAAAGAAAAGCATCTATTTGAAATATAAATCTTTTTTAACATTATAAATGTCTTTACTGTCACTTTTGATCAATTTAATGCATCATTGATGCAGATTAATTAGTAAATACACATTAATTGCACAGTTTTGCATCTACGCAACACACAGCACACATTTAAGCAATTCCTCATAACATACAAAATGACTTATACAATGTTTTAAACATTTGTTTTACTGACTAACAAACACGGATCTTTTGTTTAAAGCACGAGTGCAGGTTATGTTCCATGCCAGAAACAAGCTTTTAAAATGACCATTGTATAATGTTGTGTGACCAAGAATAAACTTATAATTTGTTTTCTCAAAGTCATCTCTTCTTTATTAACCATTTTATTGCTTTACATGCATGACGTGCTTGTGAAATAATGGGTGTGTTTCCCCTAGGCAGCATTGTGCAATAGAGGGTTAAATATGTATATATGCTTCTATATTTGAAATGAATTTGGATCATATGCATCCTCAGCATCGCTCTGGCAGCAGGATCATGCCTCTTCTCTTAGATTTCCTGGAGTCATCTATCTTCTGCCACATTAAAGATGTATGGCTTACATGGATGTGCTGTCGGGGGACAGAAACAAACATTATTCATCGAGAGAAAAAAGGAAGACTGTGAGCACAGGAAATCAAGCGCTGCGAGCGAGGTTCATTCAGAGCAAACAGGAAACGCATCACAGCAGTGAGTGATTTTCTCTTAATCAGGGGCTTTTGGAGGCTCTTCCAGGCTCTCTGCCATCTTCCTGTGTCTCTGACTACAGCTCTGCTGGAGACAGGCTGATCTCTGGGAATTCACAGATTAGCATTTGTTAGAGGTTTAACACACACACACACACACACACACGGCTCGAGATCATGTGTGTGTGTGTGTGTGTGTGTTGTGGTGGATTAATGGATGTTTGTGATGCCTTGTTGAGATGATGATGATGATTCCCTGACAAAAGAGCCTCACAAGTGTCATGAAGCTTGATTTTATTTAAAATGAGTTCTGCTGCGACCCGCGCACGTGTGTGTGTGTGTGTGTGTGGTCCTGGTAAACCCTACGTTATGGCAAAATTCGAAATCCTTTTTTTGGTCCCCATGATGAAACAACTTGTTAAATCATACAGAATGAAGTGTTTGAAAATCTAAACATGCGGAAAGTTTCCTGTGAGGAGTAGGTTTAGGTGTAGGGTGATAGAAAATACGGTTTGTACAGTATAAAAACCATTACG
>NW_015658509.1:757926-767652 GCF_001515625.1 Sinocyclocheilus rhinocerous
CACACACACACACACACACACAGAGAACACACACTCTCTCTCTCTCACACACACACACACTCACACACTCTCTCTCTCTCATACACACACACACACACACACACACACAGTGAACACACACTCTCTCTCTCTCATACACACACACACACACACACACACACAGTGAACACACACTCTCTCTCTCTCATACACACACACACACACACACACACACAGTGAACACACACTCTCTCTCTCTCATACACACACACACACACACACACACACAGTGAACACACACTCTCTCTCACACACACACACACACACACAGACACACAGACACACACACACACACACACACAGAAGCTGACTCCCACGTGCGGCTCTAAACCCAGCAGCAAGATGAATTACCTGATCCTCACATCTCGTGTTGACATCGGCACACAGTTTAGAAAGCGACACATATCTCGATCAAAACCGCTATGCATTTCATGGTGGGATTTGGAAACGCCGCGGCGTTGAGGAATTCGGCTGCTGATGTGATTAGTTGAACTCAACGGTGGGCCTTCGCAAGAACAAATTCATTACGTGTAACCAATTACTGAGGCGCTTTAAGTGAAACAGCGGCGAATGCAGATGGTGCTCAATCAGTGGATTCGCTCGTGTCACATGAAAGCATAAATCTGATATGTCTCCATGTTATAGTGTTCCTAAACATTCAGCCATTCACAATGTGATTTATTCTCTGAAGAGACACATGAAAGCTAATGACATCAATATACATCATCCTCTGATCCATTCATCAATAACTGTATAACTGCATACATATATATATATATATATATATACATACACATTATAAACTATTACATTGTATACAGTACATAATTTTTTATTATTATTTTATTAATATTAAGTAATTTGTTACATATATGTTATGTATTTTTATATCACCTTAAAATTAGTACATTAGTAATTTACTAAATTAAACTCAATACACACACTTGAGGTGCTTGAGATTGCATAGTTTAGTTTTATTGTTTTAATATTTAAATATGATGGATAATATTTCTCACCCTCTCATCTAACAGCCAGGGATGTTTATGAGGCAAGACAATGTAGATGAGTAAATAATTGACAGAACAAAGCCAGCATGTTTAGTGCAACATGCTTTAGTTTACTTGAATAGTTAGTGTACCTGGTCCAGGAAAGCCCAGAGCTTTTTGAACTATAGCTATGTGTTCCTGGACTGCAGGTCCTTAAGGTTTATTTAAACCAATGTGTGCCTGGACTGGATTTGGCTTAGGTTTAACTAGTTAGAAGCACGTTTGTGTGTGTGCCTAAGGCCAAAGCTTACCGCTGGCAGAGCCAAGCTGATGGAGAAAGAAGAAAAACAAAACAACCCAACAGCACTAATATTTGTCAGTGAGAAAACTCTCATGGCATGATGCAGTGAGTCCGGCTTACCGGCAGATCACTGCGGTAAGCTTAAAAATAATTTATTATTTCTGAAGCAATGCAAAACGTTCATACATTGAAAACATTTATATACAGTATATTCACTGTGTATCAATATTTCATTCAACCAATTCAATTAAAAAAGGGACTAAACAAGTGACTGGCTGCAGCAAATATAAATACTTCACTACTATGCAGTATATGAAAATAGTAGTATGTCTGAATTCACAGTATTCATAAAAGAGTTGCGTATACAGTATGTACAAATGTTTGCGTAATGCATTGTGTATTTGTTTAATATTTTCTTTCAATTTCATATTTTGCAAAAGCACTTTAATGTGGACAGAATTACATTTTTATTTATTTTTTTGACATGATTGTGTTTTAGAATGGATTAAAAAAAATAAAAAGTAAATGCATGCTGTTTAAATACTGATTTATTTTTGCTAATCATGTGCTGTATATCATGTCTTCTCCACACACACAAAAAAACAGTTTATCTTTTTTAAGCCAAATGCAACTACTCCCATGAGTACCTTTTGACATTTAAATGTGCACTATTACTGTTTGACCTATTATTTTGGCAACTTGTCATTATAATCTAAACATTTTGTTAATGTAAGCTTGTGCATTAATGAAAACATTAAATTGTGAAAGTACTGCGTCTTTTTTTTTTCTTTGCACATTTTGTCTGTAACCGCATTGTATCCACTAAATGTATCCTTTTGGGGAAAAAGTGGGAATGCAAATACTCCAGTTCATGCTTGTGAAAACATTAACAGTTCCCTTTGTGATTTAATACTAAAGCCTGTTGGAAAATATTTACCAGCTGAGCAAGTGATTAAGAAAAGGGCACAGAATAATCACAACAGAAACTTTATTACATCCATTTTGGCAAAGATATCAGGCGACACACTTTTAAAGACTCTCAAGGTAAAACATGACTAACATTGGCAGTCGGTTCATTTACTTGGATCGTTTCCTTACGATGCTCTGGCAAATCATTGGCTGTCATCATTAAATAAAACACAACACAGTATAGTGCAGTTACAATATAAGTTTAGCTTTATTTGGCGCTAATTTTGATGCGTTCTATCCTGTCTGAAACAGTTTCTGTGACCCGGAGAGCAGGCACTACAAGAGTCACAAAAAACAAAAACATGATTTGTTTTTAAATTTTTTCCCTTACGAATTTGTTTGATATGCAGCATTATATATGTATATAGGTATGCTTGGGCTTTTATAAGTGTTATATATTATAGAGTTGTTTGGAGTGGGGATAAATGAAACGCGATCTGCGATGACGTCGTAATTATGTTGCATTGTTGTATTCGGATATCTGAAGTGTGCATATGATGTATGCCTTGTCCAAATACTCAGACTTGCGGCTAAATCCAGAATATCTCCAATACCGAGGATAAGCGTATCCTACCATGCATCATGTTCTGGAAATAAATCGTGAGACTTTTTGCCGAGATCTCGCGAGAGGTCACAGAAGCCTTTCCAATATATGTCAAACATTAACAATAATTGGATATTACATGTAATTTGGTAGTAAAACAAAGAGTTGCACGTTTTATTGGTGCAAATGAGTAGTTGTGATAATTATTTTGTACAACATTTGCAACATCTTAATTAGAAGCACCACAAAATTAAATAGTGTTATCTGTTATAGGGTCTACTGAACAGACATTTAGAAGTTGTTTTTAAAATGCAAAGTATTGCAAATAAAAATAAAGCTGTGTAAACACTTGTTTTGAAGCGTTCAGAAATGCACCTGCTGGTCAGAACGGTGTAAATGCAACAACAAAATCAAGCATGCATAAAAACTGATTTTACAAACTCATTGCTAATGTTTTATTGAAAGTATAATCTATTGAATGCAATTTTTAAAAAATCATCAAATGCCATTAAATATGAAGCTTTTGTATAATATGCGTTCATTTATTAACTTGCATGTCTTGTTTTTATTTATTTATCTTTTTTTTTTTTTTAATGCAGGGCTTGGTTAAACATGCCAATAAGAGACTATTAACTAAACTCTTTATTTTAATCATACAGTTGTGTCAATAAAAATGTCCACAAATTGATAAATCTGTTGCAAGATTAGGTAACCACTGGTTGAAATAAAACAAAAAAATGTTACGATGTAACGAAGCTTTGTTCACTTGACTTGATACGAGCTCTGATTCTGAATCACTGGTTCAAAACAAATGATTCGATAGAGGTGAAGCAGTGCTTTTTAATGGTTGCGAAGTAAACTGTTTTAATGGTTGCACAGCAAATGTTTTTGTGAGTGAGTTATTGAATAGTTTACACGACCGATTCATTCAATAATGAAGCATCACGACTCTCGGAGAGACTCTTGATTCTTCTTGATTTCGTTTGCACTTGCCGTCTAAAATTTAAGTTACTCAGCATCAGTCTCTTGTTTATGATGTGTGATATTGCTTAAATATAAATATTATAGTAATGGTTGCTTGTTGGAAGTCAAGTGCGAGGTAAAATGCTGTTCCGTGTGCTGTAAACATCAGACGGAGCTGCTGAAGCATGACTTTATATTAGACTGAAAAAACTAAAGATGCCTCCACATTTCAGGCGTCCACAACATGCCACCGCTAACAGCTTTATTATGCTCCAAGATTAGTTGCTGGTTTGCTTTTTCATTGTTCAAGGAAAACAGATTCAGGGCACAGTTGCAAATGTGGGCGGCGTTTGCGATTCATCTTTGCTGACTTGCACGATGTTGTTTAGTCGTGGAATGAAATGTGAAGCTCTTCATGCTGTTGGGTGCCGTGTTTGTCTTTAGCGGGCGAGCCATATGCCTGCCAGGACCGTGCCCTAATTAGCAGTATCACAGAGATCAAACGCAGAGGAGAGTATAGGAGAGCAGCAGAGGAGAGCAAAAGAGTGGGATAAAAGGGTTTGCAGCAAGAGTTACATTGTGTAATGGGTGCTGAGTTTGGAGAGGAGAGCACTTTGATTCACCCTCTATTATGGATGAAAAAACAGCTCTTTGGATGAAGCTCAAGCAGGCCCTGCTGACGGACACATACAGGGGTATCTCGTCTCACAGCACCATTTCTGCCTGTGCTCTGTAATTATAGTCGGGGAGAAAAGCACGAGACAGACGTTTTGAGGACAGGATCCTCACACTGGCACGAAACTGTTGATGTAGTTAGTATTGGTGGCTAGCTCACATACACTGCATTTAATTTGTGCATCTCCATTAAATAGACTGTTGTATGATTGGGTGTTATGTCTGCACTAAATAAAACCACACAGAAAAAATATATGGTCAAAATAGATTTAAAAAATGTGTTGTAAAAAGTGAAGCTCAATTAAATATATTTTGGAAATTAAAAATATATTTACTTTCAACCTTCATATACCAACATTTATTCCAGGGGCAAGAAAGTATATATAAAATAATGTTATATATACACTTATAACATAATTATAAACTGTGTTCCTTGCTGATTTTTATTCAAATATGTTATATGCATGTGTTACAGACAACGAATAGAGTTTTTTTTTTTTTTTCAAATTTGTTTTCTTGGATTGAAATATGTGGAGGGCAAAATATATGTGTAAATGCTTTTTAAAATATATTTATAATTTTAAAATATATTTTCAATGATATACTGTACAAAATTGCCTATAATAATAATAATAATAATAATAATAATTATTATTATTATTATTATTATTATTATTATTATTATATTTGTAGAAAATATATTTACATAAATATATTTTGCAA
This sequence comes from Sinocyclocheilus rhinocerous, assembly GCF_001515625.1. Classification (NCBI taxonomy): domain Eukaryota; kingdom Metazoa; phylum Chordata; class Actinopteri; order Cypriniformes; family Cyprinidae; genus Sinocyclocheilus; species Sinocyclocheilus rhinocerous. The sequence goes on from NW_015658509.1 coordinate 763,127, forward strand.
TTCATTTTAGCAAATATATTTTTTTGTCCAGAAATGTCAAGGTGATAAAACTCTCCTGATAGTCAAGTCACAAGGCTCATGAAAATAATAAAAATAAAACTTTTCCTTACAGTTGCTTTATATAAATAAAAAGAGTACATGTTTTTAAGTTAGATTTTGAAAATATTTTTCCTTTTCATCTAACATTGCATTAACCCTTTCCATCATCTGCCAACAGATAGTCCCGGCCCAAACTCACGCCACTGGTTGGTCTTTGTATAGTAAAGTTTGATAGAAAACATTTTAATATTCAAAAAAACGTCACACTTCACCTTTAAATACATTTATTTGTTAAAAATGTAGGGCATGTCAAGGTAAACTCAGACGTGTGGCCTCGTCGTTACATGCAGTAGATTAATTTTTCACAGCGTTTTGGATTTTTCAAGCCTCATGGACTTTGAACTAACATATTTATTTACCATTATATCTATAAATACCAGCACTCGCGCTGCTCTCCTGGTATCAAACCGGCGTGCACGGCTCACATATTTCCAATGAGTTTGCCTAATGGCGTGAAACGTTTGTGCCCCATTTGTTTGTTTCACTGTTTATTTAATCATGAACCATCATCATGTTATCACGAGTTAATGGTTAAAATGGCTCTCTGTAATTGCATACAAATCTCCACACTTCTTTTATTGATGTTTCAGCCTTTACATATTAATCAGTCCTATCTGGTTGAAGAAACAAAATGTATTAAAGGCCAGCCGGATGAATTTGCAACTCAGAGGCTTTTTTTTTTTCTCTCTCGCCAGAGGTCACGTCGGGGTCTCTTCTCGCCTCCGGAAACAATTAAAGGCAGCATTATTTTTCGAGGACGTACCGGCCGGCCCGAAAAGCCTCGTCTGGCAATAGCAGAAGTGCAAGATAAGGGCTCAGCAACGCTCCGGTGAATTATAAGTTTGCGCTCACCGCTCAAAGACCTTTTATTGAGATGCACGTTCGCACTCCTGTGTGCTTTGTTGACAGACCAGTCAGGGATTTTTAAATATCAGCAAGCTAAATTATATTGAACATCCATATTGTTTCAGGGTGAAAGGTACATGGAAGTAATCAAACTGAGCCCTGGGAGCTGATACGGGCATCAAAAAGAGCTTAATGCAGCTGAGTGTAATGCAAAAGCAGGAGATCATGTGACTTCAAGGACTTTTATTCCTCAACGCAAAAGTTTTCGGTGGCATGTTTACATTCGTCTGCAGCTTACAGTTTTGCTGCATGTACTGTTAAGAGAAATGAATGCTTGTTACTATGGCGACATGTATCGCCCTGAAGCTGAGCATGCTGTGACATGAGGTTTATCCTCAATCTCCTGTGAGTACAGAACGGGCCTTACTGCTCATTCCTGTACCTTACAGAGGACAGATGAAGACCTTATATTGATCCTCTGGATTCTAAGTATATGATTTGTGGCCAATATCTCCTCCTCCAAAGCAGAATGCTTGGCTTGGGCCTCATGATTTTGGTCATGTTTAATTCAGTGTGTTACTTACTGTTTCTTTGTAAAAAAAATTGTGAAATTTACTAATGATTTCTGATTGAAAATTGTTTCAAAGTACATCCTACACCAATATATAAAATCCCACAAATCTCAGTTTCTCCAACTCCAACTCCTTGCCAAAAGTGACCATGAATAGTTAATAAAGTAGCTCTTTAATTTTTTCATGACCTTTCCTAAATAGAAATATGACTGAACCAATTGAGCCAAATCAACACAAACAAACTAATTAATGCAGAATAAAAAAAAGTATTTGATTTTATTACATATGACATTTGAATTAGTTTTCCTGTAATTCTATTCCTTGAATTGAATACTCATAGAAAAAAAGGTACAACATTGTCACTGGGATGGCACTCTTTCATAATATACTAATATGCACACTTTAGGTACTAATATGTACATTTAAGATACTAATAAGTACCATTTAGGGGTAAATAAGGTACAGAGATGTACCTTTTTAGCTTTTGTACCTTAGGATACCATTCCAGTGACAGCTTTGTACCTTTTTTCTCTCGGAGTGTATCACTTCTAAAATGTGAGAATAATGGATGCATGGAGATTTTGTTGTGTATTGTCAATGAAATATTGTCATATTATTTTAGTTACCATTGCCGCATCACAGGAGTCTGTTCTTTGCTTCTATCTTCTGGTTTCACTATGAGGCTTGTTTAAGTCTGAGACACTCCAGGCTCATTTTCATGCCCTAAAGAGCTCAAGGCTGCTGGCCTGTAATGAATTATTTTCCTGCTTTCAATCATTTAAGGCCCAGATGCTTTAGGAACTGTTTTATTCAGCGCTGATTGATCTGCCCTTGGTCTCTCCATTCATTTCATGCTTTCTAGTTTTTAATATAACAGGGGGAGTAAACAGTATCGGCCCGACTTTGAGGCAACTAATCATTCTGTTAATCTGAAGGATATGAAGTCTGTTGAGGTAAATGGTGATGCATGACGGGTATTGTGTGGAGAATGAAGGAGCAAACAAAGACTGGCATTAAAAACAGCCATTCAAACAGAAAAAGAAAATGAATGATGGAATGAGAAGGTCTCACATCTGTTTTGAGTGTTTGCATGGCTATCAATCTTGCTTTTACTCTTAGAACAAGAAAAAAATAGTTAGCATGTGTACGTGGTCTTGTTTGTGACAACCAAATACTTTTATAATGATAGTTTAACCAGAAAAAAATAAAATACAATTTGGTAAATTATACTTAAAAAGTACTGAAAAATTATATGAAATGTAATTACATTTTAATATAATATAATATTAATATTAATTTAATTGGTAATTGTTATGAATTATAAAATAGTGTAAATATTAATTGTAAAATAATTTAAATGTTATACATTTTAATAATATCAATTAATTTAATTGTAGAATTAAAGATAAATATATAAATTTTATAGTATCTACTAAAAATACTTTTGTTTTATTATTATTATTATTATTATTATTATTTTATTTTTATTTTTTTTTATTTTTATTTTTTTGTATGTGAGTATTTAAAATACATTTCCTAGCTTTTGAAATGGCTGATGAAATAAAGGGACAGATGTGATTTTCTCTTTAAAGTACATTTGATGCACAAACTGTGTAATAAAGCCTGTTTAATCACAATTTTGTCCTGACTATGTAAAGCTGTAGGACATGCCAGATAATAAACTGAAATCAGCATCTTCAAACCTGCAGCTGGTTTTATAGTGGTTGTTTCACACTTTAATGTAGTTGTTTATATTAATTATATTAAATACAAACATGAGAAACCAACTAAAATGCACTGTTTTAGGGTACTGTTTGTATGTATTGTATGTACTGAGTACGGAGGAGCTAAGCCATTCAGGACTTTATAAGTAATTAGCAAGATTTTAAAATGTATACAATGTTTAATAGGGAGTCAGTGCAGAGTTGACAGAACCGGACTAATATGGTCGTACTTCCTGGTTCTAGTAAGAACTCTAGCTGCTGCATTTTGGACCAGCTGGAGTTTGTTTATTAAGCGCGCAGAACAACCACCCAATAAAGCATTGCAATAATCTAACCTTGAGGTCATGAATGCATGGATTAACCTTTCTGCATATGACATTGAGAGAATAGGTCATAAATTATATATATATTTTAAGATGGAAAAATGCGGTTTTAGAAATGCTAGAAACATGTTTTTCAAAGGAAAGATCGCGGTAACACTTTATTTTGATGGTTCCTTTTGAACATTCTGTTGACAATAAGTAACACCATGTTTCCTGATGATCTCTCTCAATGGTAACATGTAAAGCGTGAAAAGCAACGGTCCTAGTACTGAGCATTGTGGTACTCCATACTGTACTTGTGATCGATATGATACCTCATAATTCACTGCTACGAATTGATGACGGTCAGATAAGTATGATTTGAACCATGCCAATGCAATTCCAGTAATGCCTACATAATTTTCTAGTCTATTCAACAGAATGTTGTGGTCGATAGTGTCGAACGCAGTGCTAAGATCCAGTAGCACTAATAGAGAAATACAACCACAATCGGATGATAAGAGCAGGTAATTTGTAACTCTGATGAGAGCAGTCTAAGTACTATGATACAGTCTAAATCTTGACTGGACAGGGTTCTAGACTGCGACCAAAATGGTCAAATATGTGACACATTTTTTGAGAATGTGCGAGTTAAAATTTTACGTCGCATTTGTGCGAGTGCATGGTCTGCTCTGCTCCATACAGCACGCATTGCAGAGCCGCAGCACAGTACAGCAGGAGTCAGATTTCACTGATCACGTGAAGAGAATGAGAGAAGCGCTCTCAAGTTTTCAAGTGAAAGTAAAGTAAAAATTGTAGCAAAAAAAAAAAAAAGTTCAACCAAATCATGTGCTCTAATGATTCTAAATATGCCTGACAATATTTTTTCGGTATATGAACTATTGTTACTTTTTAGTGGATGTCTTCTTTCTTCTGCTAAAAATTTATGATAGACATTATTTTTAAACGGAACATGTATTCAT
>NW_015658509.1:767666-801483 GCF_001515625.1 Sinocyclocheilus rhinocerous
CTGTACTTTATTTAGTTTTATTGTTTTGATGCTTGAAAACCCCTTTTCGTCTTTGAGCCATGTCTGTATGGTTGGATTGACATTCATTTTTTACTTTGGATGTCTAAATGAAGCCGTAAGGTTCAAAAGATTTATATGCCCCTTTATATGTTCAGACAGTGATTTGTGTGTGATTTGGGTTTAACATAGTAACATATTACTTATAGGAAGTTGTAATACTTTTTGTAATATATGTTATTTTTTGACATGCATTACTTTTTAAATTAATTAATTTACTTATAATTGAAAACCTTTCCTTTCTTCATACATCAGTTACATTTGTACATAAATTCATACCGCTCTAAGCTAAAATGTAACAAATACACAACTTTCTGTAATATACTTTTAAAAGTAGCGTTCCCTAATGCTGGTCATACAGTACTCTGTGTGTGTGTGTGTGTGTGTGTGTGTGTGTGTTTGCCCTGCCCACACAGGAACGAGTTTTGCTAGCAAACGTGTTGCAGTGAAATCTTGATTGTGCTGACTTCCTGTGCGTCCCTGGTGAGTTTCTCTCAGTCCGTGAACTAATTACTCTAAACCTCTCCAGCATCCAGCGCAGCCATCTTATTCCACACATTACTGAGGCTGAGGACTCCAGAGGCCTGAACGGGAGAAAGAAAGAATGAAATAGAGGTAAAATTCAAGCACAGAGCCCATGTTTGAGTGAGAACCTTTAGAAAGAGATTGGGTGATTTTATTACAGGAATTGGAAGGCTGAGAGATTGATAGACAGAAGAAGAATCACATGTCCTCAGTGCTGAGAGAGGGGAAAAAGTCCCTGGTGTGGATCATCACTTCAGTGTCTGACAAAAGACACACACACACACACACACACACATGTCCAGACTTAACTGATGAGATAATTGCAAAATAGTCGGGTTGTTCCATCTAATTACTTCTGGGGGGGAGTTTGTGGTCGAGGGGGATTAAACCGTTCGAAGACACTAGTTATTTGTGCAGAGCATGAAATCAATTGACTGATAACCAAAATAAGACCGTCTCGAGAGAAGTTAGACGTCAAAGCCTGAGTTTGGCCTGCAGACAGCACACATGAGTTGGCTAAATAGCTAAATGTTTTCTGTCACTCGCTTTGGCAGACAGGTACATCTGAGTGTCCCCGTGTCCCTTTTCACTCACAATCCATTCAGCTTCATCTGCCCCGGAGCTCATGCATCTTTCTGAAGAAAGTCCGCAGAGAAGTTTATTTATCTGTGGTGCTTGCCAAGGTGGAGCATCACCAGTAGCCCATTGCTTAAAGTTAGAGTTGGGGGTTATAACAAACCGTTAAAACTTTGGTTTGTCCCACATTGTGCATTACTTCAAGTTTGAAAGCTTGAAAGAAACTCACTTAAATTTGATTCATTGAAAGAAAGTCCAATAAATATATATCGAGAAAGGGACAAAGTACAGCTATATGTGTCATCATTTGGCAACACAAGTTAAAAACATAGCTAATATAAGTGTTAAGAGAAGGATCAGATAATGAATTTATTCTACAAATGAGGTAGGAGATGGTCATCATTTTAAATCTACACGTGCACTGGAGTTTCTTCTTTGTTGTGTCTGATTTTGGTCCGTGTCATAGGTGATTGAGAACGTCACTGCTTTTAGATCTATACCTAAACAACAAATTTAGACTAGACAGTGCAGTGCCTTTTGGTTTGAACAGATCTTATGACCTGAAAAAAACCCACTAGAAAGATGCTTACAACAACTCAGAACATCTTAGCACTTGCATAGGCATTGTGGCTTTCAGTGTTGTTGGTAATGCATTACAAGTAACGCAAGTTACATAATCAGATTACTTTTTCAAGTAACTAGTAAAGTAACCCATTGTTTTTAAATTTACAATAAAATATCTGAGTTACAAGTAAGTAACGCCAGTTACTTTGTTTCCCATGTATGGACTGACAGCTCTCCTGTCTTCATGTTGAGAGAAATCAGGAGTGAGTGCAGAGGCGTTGTGTGCGCTGTGTGAACATGATGATACTGTAGATCTAGACTAATTGTGAACATGCATTTACTCATCTCACTTGGCCAAAAACAGATTCAGTATTCCTCAAAATGAATAAAAACTAAGGGTGTAACGATACACAGAAGGTTCGGTTTTGGGGTCGCGGTTCGATACGAGTTCAGTACAACAGTATTTTCATTTATTTTGAACAGACAGTAGTGGTACATACATGTAGCATGAGCAGTTGTTTTCAAATTAGATTGGATAATTTCAAGATTTAAAAGCAAAAAAAAAAAAGAATGGTTTGACTTTAAATATGTGAAATTATGTTACATAAGACACCTGCACAAAACTAAGCAGATGGACTGAATAAAAATGCAAATTTATTCTCTGACAGCAGGTGGCGCTTATGGAACAGCAGTGATAAAGTGTTTCCTTGATTACTGCTGTACACAAAGCAGCTGTGCCTATAAATATTATAATTTTTATACATATTTTTATTTTTTATTTTATACATAATATTTTTACATAAGCTTTAATATGCATTATATAGAGGTAAGAGGAAAAGAAAATGTCATGAAAACATTTCTGAAGACGGTCAGCTCCTCTCAGAGATACATTCTTATAAACCTCCACAAATTTGTCTTCCTATAGTTCGAGCATCGTGAACACTGAGCTTGATCTGTCTGGTTTCTCCTCTTTACAGATTTCATAAAAATGCCACACAAATTACATTTTGGGAAATGATTGCAGTGCAGTTTGTGTGCAATTCTGGAATAGAGATCGGCCAAAATAAAACTTAAAAACTGTTTAAATTTTTTTTATCAGTCGACCGGTGCAACTCTAGAACCCGAAAAAGTAGCTAACGCAATTTGTTACTTTTTTAAGGAGTAACACAATAATGTAGTGCATTACTTTTAAAAGTAACTTTCCCTAACACTGGTGGCTTTGAGTTGTGAAGCAAGAGTTTTATTTATTATAATTAGTTTTCACCATTTGCCCTGGTTAACTTTATAAGAAGAATTAAAAAATGTTTCCGCTAGCAGTTTGGATATGAACCAATTACCGAACAAACAGATCCAGAGCTTTAAAAAAAACTCTGTATTTCACTCTCCCTCAAACCTACAATAAAGTAAACGCACATCCCGACAAGATAAGCTCAGCTGAGCGAGCACACACTTAGTTCAATGTAAACAGGCCTTCTCAGCTGAACACATATGCATGCATGCTCTTGAAACACACTCAAACAAACAATCGGTGCAAACTACTTTATGCGGCTGTGGAGCCCATTAGCATTCAGAGCTGTTTGTCCATTCACCCGTTCCCGGTACAGCGTAAACACCAGCTGTGATTAGAGCTCAGGTGAAGAGAGAGCCGGAGAGATTCAGAGCTATAGCGACAGAAAGAGTCCCACTATCCACTATCACGGAGGGGAGCAGGAATGCAATCAATTTGAGCACAGGAAGTCAGAACATGGACATAAAGAAACGGACCCCCGGAGGAAGATGCGGGACAGAAGCCAAATGCAGAGCGGAAATTGACATTTCATGGGCATAAAAGGGACTCTATAACACCTTGAAAGGGGCCAGATCAAATGGTTTTCTGTCTGCATTACGCCGGCACATGACTTTCTGCTTCCACGCGAGCCTCCGGGCTCTAATTTCTGTGTCGTGTGTGCGTTCGAAATGAATCCTCTGCTGCGTTTTGCTCTCTGTACTAGGAAAGCACTATTTTCTGTCTCGAACGCGGCTGTAACATCAATAATGCAGCATCCGAATGGCCAGCAACCAGAAACTTGTTACAGTAAAACTTTGACACCTCATCAGCGGGAAGAGTCTGCTCTCCCTCCAGAGGAACCTGAGGGCTAATTATACTGGCAAGAGGTTCGGGTTTCATAAGCCACGTGATGACAGAAACTATGCTACAATCTGTTGTGTAGGTGCCTTGTGGACAGCTGCATATTCACCGGCACTGTTAGGAAGTCCTCTGGCTGTGGGATCGACATGAGGAATGGTTCTCTCTACCCAAGGGTCAAGGTTTAGCTGTAAGCGTGGCCCTGTTAGCCTCGGATGTTGCAACTACACCATCTGGCTGCAAAAAACATCTTTCTTTTGGACAGTAGCTGTGTATGTGAAATGCATTACTTTGCAAAAAGTTATGTTAGTGCATTAGTATATTTACCATGCAGTGTCCTATACTCCCCTGAAAAGTGTGTAAATGGCTGAGAACCCCAATGCAACTGGCTGAAAGAACCTTATATTGGTGGTCTATTAAGTGCCTGAATAGAAATCATACAAAATTGCTTTATAATTGTCAGACTCTGTTCAATGTCTGTGTGTGTTTCCTTCCCTCACGTGCTCCTCACCATAGGCACAACGTGACAGAATACCGGACCAAGACAGAAAAGTAAGCGGCGCTCCTTCTCCCCGTTTTGTTTTCGTTTTAAAAGTCATTTGTTTTCCCTTGTTTTCCACCCGCGATCATGGAAATCGCCGCTCGTTTCTCCGCCGTAGCTCGCAGAGATCTCCCCTTCTTCGAGTACGCCTGGGAATTTTGCGTGCTCACCACGGCGACGGCATTGGATGACGCCACCATCAATTCTCTGTTCTGGCTCGGGGCCAACTACCATCTCCCCGTGGACCTCACAGACACCAAGGGACTATACTGGAGGGAAGGGATCTACCGGTGTCTGGGGAGTGTCCGGGCCCGAGCCAGAACCAGCCCGCCGTCAAGCACGCCGGCCGTGCCTCACTCAAGCCTTTCACCCCGAACCTAAAGGGGAATCGAAGGAGGAGAAGGTGGTCGGCTCCAGCCCCAGAGCTCGCTCCAGTGTCGGCTCCAGCCCCTGAAATCGCTCCAGTACCAGCTCCTCGAAAATGCCTTGCTGTGCCTGCTCCTGCCCCTGTTCCCGAGTTTAGCCCACGGAGGGCTCCTGTTCCCAAGTTTAGCCCACGGAGGGCTCCTGTCCTCGAGTTTCGCCCAGTGAGGGCTCCTGTCCCCGAGTTTAGCCCAGTGAGGGCTCCTGTCCCCGAGTCTAGCCCAGTGAGGGCTCCTGTCCCCGAGTCTTGCCCAGAGAGGGCTCCTGTCCCAGAGTCTTGCCCAGAGAAGGCTCCAGTCCCAGAGTTTAGCCCAGAGAAGGCTCCCCTGGTGGAATTGTTATGGCGAGGGACGCGCCTTACGGGAGGGGGGAGTAATGTCAGTCTCAGTTCCGTGTCTGTTTCCTTCCCCCACGTGCTCCATGTTACGTTTATTTCCTTATTTGGTCTTCCTGTTCCTGTCTGATTGTGTTATCATTTGTTCCAGGTGTTCCCTGTTATGTTCCATTGTTCCCAGGTGTGTCCCATTAGTTTCAGTGTATTTAAAGTGTTTTCTGCCCCTTGTTTCCCGTCCGGTATTGCTCATCAATCCCCGTGTCCTACGTGTGATTCCTGTGGTGTCAATGTCAATAAAGACTGTATATCCTGATTCTCCAGCGTTCTCCTCGTTCCTTGCTCCTCGTTCCTTGTTCCTCACTCCTTGTTCCTCGCTCCTCACCGTAAGCGCAACGTGACAGAAATGTATATTGTGCAATATGATATGACCATTATTGTCTTTTAACTGAAGCTAGAGATTGTGAAATAAACATTTATATTGTTTTGCATACCAGATTAGTGCACTGCTAGATGATTCAAATGTTCAATTATTCATTTTTATACATATCATTTAGGGATGCAACTAACAAGTATTATGATAATAAATTAATCTGTCGATAATTTCTTTGATCAGATTAAAAATGGAAAAATTCTAAAAAATAATAATAATAATTGTGATAAAATTATTAATTTTAATCCACTATTTGCAATATTGTTATTCCACATTCTGCCTAGTGATGTCCTCTAAACAATGTGCAATTTGAAGTTTTAGTAATTTTGTTGTCTTTGTGTCATTTTATAGTTTTTATAAAATGATAATATATATTTTATAAAAATATATAGTTTTAGATTTAGTGAACAATAATAACCCTTGTTTGACATATGGATTCAGGCACTCACTCAATAAATCTGTTTAGTTTAACAAGTATAAAAACATACAAATAAGGTAAAATTCAAGTTAAGCACTGACAAAGCATGTCTCAAATGCGTTACACAACACACTCACACACAATATGCTTCTCATATTTAGGACAACTTTTCCTGTACTATTTTCCAGTGACATAACCGACAGATGTTTTCCGTGTTGATTAATCGATAATCAGAGTTATTGTTGAGTATTTTAATTTTCAATTAGTTGTCGCAGCCCTACAGTAGTATTATTTGTATTACAAACGGCCTAGGGTCTAGGCAGACTCAATTCTTCGAGTGGACTGAATAAACATACATGACAGATTTCAAATCAGGTATGATGAACTGCCATTGAGATGAGCTTTCTCCAAGTCCTGGACAGTAGACCTCCTTTTATTCTACCAGTAACAGACCATCAATCCAAAGCCTTTCACTTGAGCCGCGGCTGAGAGTCTCCCTGAAAAAGACACCTATAAATACATAGTCGTACCAGCGGAAGCCGGTGCTTACTGAAGTGGAAAAGGGCTACAGTGTTTTCTTTCTGGTACTTTAGCTCCATCACAGCTAGTTTGTGTGAAGTGAGTCCAACCAAGAAGTTCAGAAGCTCCTTCTCTCTATCCCTCACTTTCCGTTGGGTCAGAATAAGACGGTGGTGAGTAGACGCACTCGTCTGCCGATCGTTCTTTACCTATCAGTCTTTTCCTCCATTCGATGTCACCTCTCTCCTCACCTTGGACTGATGCCCGTGTGTGAGTGTGTGTGTTTACACAGACGCTGTGTGTGGATTGATGTGTGCTGTTGACTGCATCGCAAGGTTCATTGGAGACAAGTTAATCCGGCAGTGGCAGGGCCAGGGAGAATCACCATTAATAACGCATGGAAGGAACAAATAATATATAATTCCACAGAGCTCTGGGCTTTACTGCTGTCCTCCTCAAAGTCAACAGAGACCTGTATCGCTCAACGAGCGGCTCGAAAGATGATGCTTGATGGTTCAGGTTAAAAAAGGATGTGCTGCACATAAACTGCGACATAATTCAGTGGATGAATCTTTTAGTTCACAGACTTGCAGATTAAGCTTTGGCCTAGTGTTTAGTAGTGGTCAACCCATATGGATTTTTTGATGGCCGGTGCCGATATTTTAGAGAGCAGGATGGCCGATATATGATATCATATTATGTATGCATGTAATATTTTATTTTATTTTAAAAACACATAATTAGCTGAAGTTAAAACTATATGTATTTTACACAATATTTACTAAATTATATAATTTGAAAATGAATACATATGAAAAAAGTAAACTTGATAAAATCTGTAAAATAAAGATATTTATTTACTTGAGTCTGTAATTCTATTTTCCACAAATAAAGAAGTTGATAAAAAAATATGAATAAGAAGAAAGTAAACGCTGTATCCAGCAGTGCATTCAGTCATCTGGTAAGTTTTACAGACAGAAAAAAAAAAGATTGGCTGATGCGATAATAAAAAATGACAAATATCGGCCGATATATCGGCCATAGCAATATATCGGTCGACCACTAGCATTTAGCATGCATGCTCTGAATCAGTGGATTCAGTGTTGGGGAGTATATAATGAAAAGTAGAGATGTTAAAAACGTTTTTTTCAGTAGTTTTTGGAGCTACTTTTTACAAAACATTTCGACAAAATTGTACAAAGCTACATGTCATGTTGTCACGTTGTATTGCAGTTTTACAGTTGAGAAAATACAGCACAGAAGTCTTTTTATTTTCAGTTGTTACATTTCTACTCTTGTGGAAAAGAAGTCCACGTTAATATACTTTTTAAAAGAGTGCTTATTATTGTAACAGGTTGCTATATAATGCGCACGATAAGGAGTAGAAATCAACAACCAAACAGTCTTTAATAATAAATCCAATGGGAATATTCAGGAGAAATCAGGACACAGCAACTGATGCATACAAACAATACCGGACACAGAACTCAGGAAACACAGTGTTTAAATAATCAGGTGAAACGAGGGAGAACAGAAACAGGTGAGAACTAATCAATTAACTAGACAAACTGAAAACTGGGTCAAATGAAACGATGGAACATAAAACAGACCAGACACGTGACAATTATGAAAATAATATATATTAAATACAAACTGAAAGTAATGTTTTTGGAAAATGAATTACTTTTTGTTAATTGCAACTGCATGAAAATCATAATTTAAATTTATATTGAATGCAATTAGTTGCATTCCCAGTCAAATTTTTTTTTTTTTTTTAAAAAGTGCTTGTAAATTTCAAATAGTCAATCTTTTTGTCGACTAGTTTTTTTTTTTTTTTTAGAACTGATTGAGTGCAGTCTAGTAGTGTAGTTCTAATTATTAATTGTTTTATAATTATTTTTATAATTTTTTTGTTAATAACTTATAGCATGTTGTTGTAATGATCATTGAGATTGACTTGTCAGTGATCAGTCTGTAGACATCTACATTCGAATGTCAAACAATTATAAAATAAGCTGCGGCTGTATTGTTTTCTAGATAATTTTAGATTTTAGAATTCTATAGCCAATTTTTAATCAAGTAAAATTGTATATCTAAATATCAGTTTTTTCTAGTCGGTATGTTCTGGAATTTTGAAAAAAGGATTCACATTCACAATAACTCAGAAATATCCCAAAATAATATCTATTCGAGTGAATATCGGCATCAGAACACTATGAACAAAGATTCTCTGACGATTAGACACAGAACAGAAAAGCAGGCGTGAAAGAAAAGGAGAATTACAGAGAAAATCCGCCGTTGTTTAATTGTGGTGATCTAGTTTCCTTAGAAAAAGACACAACAGTCATGCATGAGTCAGCAGAGAAAACCATGTGACGTTTTTATGGAGGAGGAAAGTAAGAAAAGCGAGGAAAGAGAGCAAGAATAAGATGGGCATTAAAATGGATGACAGGTGACATGAAACAAATATTTGGGAGATTATATTTTGATTGACATTAGGCCTGTGTCCCGTCCCTTTTATCAATGCCATTGAGATTCCAAGCCTCACTTTGCATGCCACCGAGCCTCTCTCTCTCTAATAATCATACGGCGAGAGGGAATTTGACATACAGTACATGTATGTCTATTCCCAGGAGAGATAATGGCATTCAGGTTTTCCTCTCTGAGAGGTTGAATTAATCTCCAAGGTGACACTGGGTATAAAAGCTGTCGATAGGTGGCCAGAGATACCCTGTATGAAGCATACTGAGTGGATGCCGTAAGCCCGGCGCATTCTCTCCCCGAGAGACGGATCAATTTTTTTACAAGGAGCCTGTAAACAAATCAGAGATTCACCTTAAGAAAAGGACTGAATATAAGCACAGATCCTCAGAATAAGGAGCCAGAGGATACTCTCCTTTGACATATAATGTGCAGAAATCATTCACTTAGTTGGCATGACATGAGAGGGGAAGCTTTATGCTTTAGACCATATGAATATTTATGTATGGTTATATTCTCAAAGATTGTGTTTCTGGACTCTAGTCTGACGTTTTCCTGGACTCCAAACATTTTCTTTGATTACAAACACCAAAAGCACTGGGACAGTGACAGATAATAGAGGATTTGTTTGTAATTCAACATTTTTACGATTTGTTGTTTTATGATATTTTAGGACCAGGACATAATCTATATATGCTGTTGTTCAAAAGTTTGGGGTTGGCAACTTTTTATATATATATATATATATATTTTTTAAAGGCCTGAAAAGTCTCTTCTGTTCACCAAGGCTGCATTTATTTGGTGAAAAATACAGTAACAAATTGTGAAATATTATTACAATTTTAAAAAGCTGTTTTCTATGTGAATATCTGTTAAACTGTAATTTATTTCTGTGATGCGCAGCTGAATTTTCAGCATCATTACTCCAGTCTTCCGAGTCACATGATCCTTCAGAACTCATTCTAATATGCTGATATTTGCTGCTCAAGAAACATTTCTGATTATTATCAATAGGGATGCACAATATTTTCAGATAATGGCTTAAAATGCAAATATCAGCATCGGCCCGATATGAAAAAATATGCCGATATGCCATACTGATAAGACGAATAACTCATATGTGCTCAGAGTGTGATAGTGATAATATCATGTCAGCAGTGTGGTCAATCTTCAAGTTTCAAGTTTACTTTATTTATATAGCACATTAAAAACAGCCACAAGACTGACCAAAGTGCTTCACAGTAAGAAACGTCATCATAAAATTTAATAATACAAAAACTGCAACCAGAAAAATTAAGACACAAATAGGAAATACAATTGGCAAGAATATAGTCCTAATAGGCCAATGAAAACAAATGGGTTTTTAAAAGAGACTTAAAATTAGACAGGCTACGGGCCGTTCTGATCTCCACTGGCAATCTTGAAGCAAACTTTTTTTTTTCTTTTGTTTATAATCTCTGTTCAGGAGGGACTTGGTGTTGTTTCCAAACAAAAGTAAATATATTGGTATCGGCATCGGCTATCGGCCAAAATGAGTTGAAAAATATCGGCATATCGGATATCAAAAATCCAGTATCGTGCATCGCTAATTATCAGTGTTGAAAGCAGTTGTGCTGCCGAATATTTTGGGGATTATTTATTTATTTATTTATTATTTATAACGTTAATACTACTTTCTGTGTTGTGATTGGCTGAGACATGTGATGGGAGGATGAAATTAAGATGTCAATTGTGAATATTAGCTGGTTTATGAGGCTGCAGTCACAAACCTTCTCTGGGGCAGCACAAGAATGATAAAACACAGAGATAGCGCATCAATTACAGAGCTAATGTGCAGCATTTACTCTTCATTTTGTTACACAGACACTAAACAAGCTTCCTGTCTTTATTGAGAAGTGAAATTACACAGCGCACTCATGTTGTGCCATACAAAATCACTTGAATGAACATCACGTCGTAATTACGGTTTCCGAACTTGTAAGCACACATTTCCAAGGAGGATTTGAAGCTATGAGTGTCATCCACTAAAACTGTTGCACATATTATTTTGCTTCATAAAGAACTGAACATATTATATAAGATTGACGAACAGCCCTAATGTAGAGGTTTTACTATAGTACCCTTTTACTGTATTTACGCATATATGCAGTGCATTTATGTTTACATCAGGCTGAAATTAATTGTTCATACAGGCTACATTAACAAATATTTAAGTATAGAATACTGTATATATCTGGATGCTTACCTGGACCATGTTCCTTAATTAAAAACACCAAAAACACTGGGACATTGACAGATAAAAGAGGATTATTATTATTTTTTTTTGTAATTCAACATTTTATGATTTTTTGTTAATGCTATTTTAAGCCCAGGATATAATACATATACTACCATTCACAAGTTTGGAATTGGATAGATTTTTTTTTAATATATTTGAAAGAAATCTCTTCTGCTCACCAAGGCTGCATGTATTTGATCAAAAATACAGTGAACAATTGTGAAATATTATTACAATTTTAAAAAGCTGTTTTCTATGTGAATATCTGTTAAACTGTAATTTATTTCTGTGATCAAAGCTGAATTTTCAGCATCATTACTCCAGTCTTCAGTGTCACATGATCTTCAGAAATCATTCTAATATGCTGATTTGCTGCTCAAGAAACATTTCTGATTATTATCAATGTTGAAAACAGTTGTGCTGATTAATATTTTTGTGGAAATGTTTGTTTTACTATAGTATCCTTTTACAGAATCTATATTTCCCGATGTAATCACCACATTTGCGTTTACATCAGGCCGAAATGACTTGTTCATACAGGCTACATTAAGAAAACATTTCCTTTCATGAGGGTTCGTGCTTAACTCATCTGTGAGAGCCCAGAGTGACAACTTCATAATCACATGCTTCACTAAAGCACATTTGAATGGAGCTTTAATCACGGCCTGTTAGACGATCCCTCTTAAGGGCATAATCATGCGCGATCCATTAGATGTCACAGAAATCCTGATGTACATTAGGTGCTGTCATTATGCAATACGCAGTACGTGCCAGCGATAAACCTGAGCCCGCATTCGCCCTAATGCTGGAAAACGGTGGCATTAGCGCTTAGACATTTTCACCCGGTCCAACCCTTGAGCTCCACTTCACCTCCTCTCGCCCGTCCATGACACAGAACAAATTATTGTAATGTCCCTGACAGGGCAGAATCACTTTTTCTGGAGCTGCTGATTGGTGAAGTTATCTTTAATTGGTTTAAACTTTGCCCTAGCTGCCTGGGGATTGGCAAGCTTAATTTCAGCAAAAGGTCAACATCAATAAATCCAGCTGAAGAAGGGAAAGTGAGAAAGAGGGACGGGGAGCGAGATAAGGAGAGAGAGAAAGATTGGGAGATGCTACCCATTACCTTTGGAGACAGAAGGTGAAGGTACGAGAGCGAGAGTGTGACCTCCGACCTGACAGATGGACGATTCGAATCTCCAGCTTAGTGGCTCCACCTCCGTGTCTCCTATTTATTGGCACTGACCCCCGGCAAGATGGGGTCATATTTTCATATAATGGCAAAGCTACTCCGTTAGTGGCCATATAATAAGGCTAAAATGAAAAGGACACAGGCACGGCGAAGGACGGGATCATAGAAAGGGGAAGCGACGGGATGAGAGCGAAAGAGCGAACGACTGAGATGGACAGGTAGTTGACCCAGAGCTAAAAGGACAGCTCCATTTACTTTGCGCTGAGAGGTATGACAGCGAAATTCGAGCCAACAGAGACATCACTTCCATTAACCAGCATGTCATTCCAAAGCAGTGTCTGGGTTTACACGCACAGATATAACTCCCCTGTACAAATCATTAGCATTTTTGTACGATATCGTCGTTGACAAGCGCTGGAAATCAAACTGGTCATTATCCTCTTGTCGGTTTTTTTTTTAATTTCTTTCTTTGACATTGATGCACAACTAGGTCTGTGGTGACGATTTTAAATCTATCACCGAACCACAAGTTTTTGATTCTCTAAAAAGAACCGACTCATAATAATTATTCATTCGTGACCATACTACAACCGTTTTGTTGTATGTTTTTGATTCGCTAAAAAGAACCAGCTCATAACAATCAGACTGCACTGGTCATGCTTTGTTTTTGATTCACTAGACCGGTTTTGTTGTATATCATTGATTCACCGAAAAGAACTGGCTCATTAGAGTCAGACTACATGGGTTGTGCTGTGCGTTTTTGATTTACTAGAAAGAACTGGCTCATGAGTCATTTGTTCAGGAGTCAGACTGCACTGGTCATGTTTTATGTTTTTGATCAACTAAAAAATTTGGGGTTGTGCTACACTGTTTTTGTTGTATGTTTCTGATTCACTAAAAAGAACTGGCTCATGAGTCATTTGTTCGGGAATCAGACTGCACTGGTCATGCTTTATGTTTCTGATTCACTAAAAAGAACTGGATCATTAGAGTCATTAGTTTTGGATTCGGACTTCACAGGTTGCGCCATAGGTTTTTGATTTTATAAAAAGAACTGGCTCAATAGAGTCATTTGTTCTGTAATCGGACGACACTGGTTGCATTGTATATGTTATGCTGTAGATTCACTAGCGTGTTTGTGATGCTACTGACTAAGTATTGCAGAATGTCAGAGTATTTTAGTTCTATATTCTCTCTGTATCAGCAGGAAAACAAATGTAAAAAAAAAACTGTGTTTTACAGTGTTGTACATTAATATTTCTTGTATGTACATTTTTAAGGTTTTTGCACATTTATTCTTTTTGGTATTTCTAAAATGAGATCAGTTCTGATCTGTGATATGTAAAAGTGCGGTCACATAGCTATGTGGTTGTTCTACTAATTTTTCATGGGTAAAATCCAGTCATCTTAATAGGAATCAATAGGAAAATATTTCCCTATGCAGATTTCGCAACAGGTTCAAGTTGGTCATGTGAATTCACAGCGTTGACTTTGAAAGTGACTTCTGTGTGAGCTGTGCCAGCAAAAAACTAAAAAATCCATTGTATGCTTTTAAGAGCTTCTAAAAATAGTCTGAATGCAGTGAAACTTCTACTATAATATAATTAAATGTTCTTACTTTATTTACGATTTGCAATAAAAAAAAGTTTGAATACCATACACTAATGACAATTTGTAAATATTTTACGTTTTGGTAAATTGGTGGCTAATTCGCACAAATTCTTACAATCTCATTTGTACGATCTGCTTACACCCCAGTGGCAGTTAGGTTTAGGGTTGCAACTTTATGCTTGCTTATTTTTTCTTCTAAAGATTCACATTGTTTGAATTCACACAAAATCACCACATTGTAAAATAGTAAAATTTTTCCGTGAGATTCTAGTTGGAATAACAAGCTACTTTTCATGCTTACCTGTTTTCTAAAAAATTTCAAATTGTACGAATTCATATGAAATCACCACCTTGTAAAACAGTTACATTTTCCTGTGAGATCGGTTTGGAATACACATCTACTTTTGAATGGCTATCAATGGAGAAAGATGCATTTTAGATCCAGATGGTGTATTTACGGTATCCGTCAGAAGGGACTAACTTGACCCATGCTAATCAGCTAAACCTTGAGCGCCTGTGTACAACTCATAACATTTAGATTTTCACAACAGGAGATTCAGCAAACGTCAACTGCACCCTACACTTGCCTCTCAAGTTTCTCCCTCAGCCGTTGATTGATTGTCGTCCATATTGACCGTGAGCTTCAGGGACTGGTTATGCAAGACTGAGGTCGAAGGTGAAAGTGCACACGAGGGCCGGTGTTGGAAAGCGTGCGACGTCAGTGACAGCTCGGCTCAGCAGCACTGCCACAATAAAAGGTGACAGGTCCAATCAACCACTCCATCAACAGCTCCTGGCCTAATGCTCTCTCATGTCAGACTGAGTTAGAGAAGACCGCGCTGACTGCCCCACACGAGACAAGGAGGGAGGACAACTCTTTAATGGAGATCCCCAGCTCTGTAAAATAGATACGTTTAAGTATCTGCGTGCTTCCAAATAGTTGAGCGATTCTATCTCTTTTTCTGCCTCTGTGCAAACTTTTCCTCATCACAATGGAGAGGTGCTGAGAAATCGAAAGCGATTTTGCTTTCGCCTCAAAATAGCGACGGCATTGACTCTCTGTCTCGGTCTATATTTCACTCCATGTGACGCCGACGCGCTGAAGAGCAGCCGTCGACTCCGAGAACGCACTGATAAGACGAGTGAGCGCACTAGTGAGGCGTGACATGCAAATTAAATCCCTCTTACGGAGAATCTGATTGAAGTCAACCGAGGAGGTTGAGATAATGGAAAAACAGGGAAAAAACAAGCGTGTAGAAGAGGACAGGCAAGGTAAAGCGAGTCGACGGAGTTGCGTGAGGAGATAAATTGTTCTGGCCGAGCAAGGATTCCTACCTGCCACAAGGGCAGCTCTGCGTCCGTCGGCTCGCACCGATGTGGCAGCTTCATCTAAAAAAAGCAGTGTCGAATTGGAGGGAATTTCTGTCAGCCGCTCTGCCGACTGGAATGGGACACTCTCACACTCACGATTCACTCGATAGGATGCATCTCAGAGATAAAACCCCTCTTTAGGAGAATTGGAGACGAGTCGTGGGCTCAGAACTCACCTGGTGCTCTGCGGAGGTCAAGGCAGGACAGGTGACGGCGGTGTACCGTGAGATTCGGCCCATTTAAGCTGATTAGAGCATGCACAGTTTGTTCAAACCATATTGTTTTAGACGAGCCAAATGGAACGCTTACATAAAGCTACTGTGAGAGTACAATTGGGCATAGTTTTACTTTTTACACAAATTTTTGTTTTAGGGGGCATTTACATGACAGTTTTCACCTAAAACAGCAAACTTTTTATGCATTTTGGCCGTTCATTTACACGACAGTGGCATTTTGCAAGTGCAAGTTTTTGAAAACGATGCAGTTATCGTCTCCAAGTTTACTCAGCGAATTTGTGACGAAACTGTGATGCAGTGCATATGAATATTACATGTCCGGTCTGTAGGCGTGTGAGTTTCTTTACAAAGTGACATCACCAACTACTGGCCTGGCATGCATAATACAGTGTTTTCAGATGTTTTCAGATCCATGTGTGCGGGGATCGTTTGGACAACATTGTTTTCTGTACGCAAAACTTTTCAAAAATGCAAATGAAAACTTTTTCGTTTTGTAGTACATCGTTGTCTTGTAAACGTACCCTAAGTTTTGTATTCTGATGTAAATATCCTTTAAATGTAATCAATATTTCGTCAATATTTAATTCATTCATTTCAGTTAATTTTGTTAAGCTAAAATGACAATTTCTGTAAATTATAGTTTTTGGCCATTTTTTTTTTAATGTTATGTTTTATGTAAATTATGGTTTCTATGGTACTCCAAGGTACTTTAAAAAATGCCATGGTATGCATTTAGCAGACGCTTTTATCCAAAGCAACTTAAAAAAAAGAAAAACAAAACAATTTGTCAAAGAGCCACTTAACATACTTAATTGCATGTAGTTTGCAATTAAATTATTTTAGTTTACATTTGTATTAAATTATTGTATAATAGTTTAAATTCATATTAAATGCAATTAGATGAGCTTAAGAGTGTTTTTTGACCCACTTAAGTTGGACTTCTGTTCATCTTTATATGCAATGTAATAATTACTTATATTGTCTTTGAAATATGGTTACAGTTACTGCTGAATGTACTGACAAGCATTTATGATACACTAAAATATACTTTAATATTTTAGACTAACATGTTAGTGTGTGCAAGTAAATTTTTTTTTAAATATTCTTTTAAGATTTGAAGTACACATTCAATACAATGAAATGCAGTATTTTTCACAAGCAGTCTTTTACAATGGTGTACTTTTGTACTTTTGTTAAGGCCTTATTATTTTTCCTCAAGTACACAAAGGAATTATCAAAACAAGCTTTCATTGTGCAGTTTGTTGAACAGTTTACTAAATAGCCCAATATAGCTTAACTCTTTGTCTCTATCCGTCTGTTTTGATGTCACCACTTGTTTGCGGGGCCCTGTCTCTTGGTTCCCTGGGGCCCTTAAAGTGTGTTTTATGTAAACTGATGTATATATGCCACTGCAAGGGCCTCTTTTGCAGTTTAAAGACAAAGTGAGAAACTTGTATATGTGGACTAAGAGGGAGTGACTGTAAACTCAGTGGCAGTCAAATTCATCCAATCTCTTTCTATTTCTCCTTTTTTCATCTCTATTCTTTTTTCTCTGCTCTGGCCTTGATGCATTGATTGTTCATGGCCAAACTTCAGTCATCATCAGCCAGCCTTCAGCTGTCTCTCTCAGTACAGTCAAATAATATATATCGCTTGAGTCTGCTTTATTTTAAATCACCATAACATATATTTTCCTGCATGAAGTTGACAGAGATTTACCGCAGTAAACAACACTAGTGTGCGTCTTCCCAAGACCTTTAGAATGAATATATAATAAATGATTAATAAAGCTGCTAATCAGAAATTCTAATGACAACAGAAACATTTGTTCTCAAGGTAAAGTGGTGAACTATCAATCCAAAGAGACTCTGCAATGTTGCATACAATTTATAAATAAATGAAACTAGCAAACTAAATAAATAAAACTACTAAATAAATATATAGAAATAATGGGGAACGGTTGACTTGTGTTTGACATTTGATTTTAAAAAGATCTCAGCTTGCACTCACTATTTCAGATCTAAAACGTTGATAGTAACATAAACATACATATCTGTGCATACATATTAAAAATATACATATACATTTATTTTATTTTTTTCTTATGAGCAGTCCTTCTTCCACCATAGTGATATTTTTAAATTAAATTAAATTAAATTAAATTAAATTAAATTAAATATTTTATTCATATAGACAATAATTTGTTTTACTTGTATTTATTTTATTATATTTTATTTTCCCTATGAGCAGTACTTCTTCCACCATAGTGGTGTTTCAAAAAATTTAATTTAATTTAATTTAATTTAATTTAATTTAATTTAATTAAAAAAAAAAATCCTTTTGACATTCCTTCTTCCCTCTATAGTGATATTTTTATTTTCCTTTTTTCCTTTTTATTTTATTTATTTTAAGTTATTCCTATAAACAGTCCTCCTTCCCCATATAGTAGATTTTTATTTTATTTTATTTATTTATTTATTTTTTTCCCTATGAGTAGTACTTCTTCCGCCATAGTGGTGTTTCTAAAATTAAATTAAATTAAATTTAATTTAATTTAATTTAATTTAATTTAATTTAATTTTTAAAAATCCTTTGGGCAATCCTTCTTCCCTCTATAATTATATTTTTATTTACCTTTTTTCCTTTTTATTTAATTTATTTTAAGTTATTCCTATAAACAGTCCTCCTTCCCCATATACTATTTGTATTTTTCTCTATGAGCAGTCCTTCTTCGCCCTATAGTGATATTTTTATTTGTTTATTTATTTTATTTTTTTACTTTTTAATTTGTTTTACTTGTATTTATTTTATTTTATTTTATTTTCAGTCCTTCTTCCCCTTTCGTGTCTTTGGTCATAGTGATGCCCATGCATGTGTTTACTGTTCTTTATTCCTCATTTCAGTTGTACCGTCCTCTGACTTGTGTGTACTTGGCGTTTTCCGAGCGCAGTGGTCAGTAAGACAAATGGCTTCTTCTCATGAGGATCAATGGTTGTGTGTTGCTATGTTTTTCAACTCTGTAGGCAGCTAGCACAGCTCCAGCACCCTAAACAGAGCACTCGGTTTCAAAGAGGAGTGACAGTAGGCATTATGTGCTTTGTTATGTGTGTTTGTGCACCTAAGCTCACGCTCAAGGCTCCGGGCTTTGCTGGCTGACTGTGAGCTAACAGATGCCTGCCTGCAGCAGCGATGACAGGTTTTGAGACGGGGCTGAAGGGCCGCCTACAGAGCACTTTGCTCTCTGATAAGTGGGATGACTTCCCCTTCCTTCAGCCTGACACCTAGACCTGCATTACCAAGAATATCCTAGAGGGCATAACTACATAATAAACCTCCTGAGCTACTATTATGTTATGTGTGACCGCTATGTTTAACAGACACATTTATATCTTTCCATCGTGAATCTCTATGATTTGGTTTCTTATTTGTTTTAGAGCACTGCTGTTTAGTTTTCATATACGATTGGCTCCAAACTCTCTTTACTAAAACTTTTCACAGAATACTGTTTACCAAATATTAGGTATAAGTCTCTGTTTTGCATTGGTTATTTTTTTTCGATTGGCTAAGGCAGACTCAATGGTAACCTGCAGGCATTTATTTGATATCTAGATATTAACCATCAATTTATTTTCTGCATGTGTTATTCCATATTGATTCATGAAGGTAAACTCTGAGGCCGACCTGCATGCATTCATTTCTAGAAAGAAAATATGAGTATATATATGAGAAATATGAGAAAATGGGAAAGAAATGCCAGTACTAGTTAATTAAAGAAGGTCAAATGTGAAAGGTCAGAATGAAGTTATTGTAGGTAATGGGGTAAATCATACAAAATGCTCTTTCTAACCATATGGCTTTCTACAACAATGTTGACACTGTAAATGTTTTACACTGTAACAATTATCCTTGTCTCCATACTAACAAGCTCCTAAGTTAGTATGTTTCCTTTATTTACTAAAGCCAAGTGTGCTAAAATGAGATGTTATCTGAGTGGAAAGTGCTAGAATGGCACAGCATCCACTCTCGTCTCCATGGTGATGATATTGAGTGACATCTCGCCCTTGATTATGTTTGCACGAGCTGCGAGTGAATCAAAAGAGCTGTCAGAGCCGCGCGGCCAACACCGGCAATCTCCGGTTCTCCGTCAAACGCCCTGCGCGTCAGTCTCCACATCGCATCGCATACATCAACGCTGACATTCGGTTCTTATGCATTACATAACTGGTGTAAAGTCGAGTTTCCTGAAGGGTGCGGGGCTCTAAACGAGGCCAGACCGGGGGAGAAATGTGATGATCCGTGTTGCTGGGACTCCTGCTGAATGAACAATGAGCTGCTCTGGCTCGTTAGCGCTCCGGTGGGGAAGCCGGGGCTGATTGGGGATGCGGCGTCCGTCGGCGAGATCCACGGCAAGCACACATAGCCCTCGGCAAACAGCAGAGCTCAGGGAGCCCCTGCACCCGGCAAGGACAATGAGAAGATGTGTTTGAGAGAGACAGCAGGACACAATGATCAGTTATGAAGAAGAAGAGCGAGTGGGTAAATGAAATGATGGGCTGAGCGACCTATAGGCTGAAGTAAATGCGGTTTGTGAAGAAGACCAGACGGAGGGTAAAGCATCACATCACCACTAAGTCCATCATGACAAGCCTCTCACGCTCACATTCATCTGACAAACACGGAAAGTAATGAGCGGTGAGCTTGATGTCTGTGAATGTGAGGAGGTCAAATAAAGCAATAAGCTGCTGGAGGATGTGCGTGATAGTGATTGCATCATGGGGAATATAGTGCTGTAAAACCCTGTTAACCGTGGTAAAGTCACTGTAATGCATGGTCTTGGGTGGCTTATTGCGTTCATAGAGCAGTATGATAGAAGAAGCCAATTGTTTCCTACCCTAAGCCTAACAGTAACACTTTAGGGAACATATATTCACTGTTAACTAAGAGTTTTCCCTGAACAAACTGCTAATTTGCTGCATATTAATGGTTAGTAAGGTAGGTAAGTTTAGGTATGGGGTAGGAGTATGCTCATGCAGAATAAGACATTAATTCTGCTTTATATGTGCTAACCCTAAATATTTACATATTAATAACATTTGAGAGAAAAAAAAAAGTTTGAATGTGCAGTCAAAGGAATGCTTTTATTGGCATTTATTTGTGAGATATATTTATGGTCATTAACTAAAGTGCTTTGTCCAATCAGAATTTATTGAACTATTATGAAACGAAAACAGGCCTGTGAAAACATGTTCATGCAGTATACCACGCTTTCTGTGTGTAAATGTGTTTGTATGAAGGAAGTTCATGGCTTGGGTCTCATATGTGGCTCATGTTTTTTAGGAGCCCTCATTACGGTGCTCCGGGACTGGGCTCGCAGTGCGGCTTCGTTCTGCACTAGCTTATAGCTCAGCGCTATTGGATGCGTTCCCCATAAGCATGCAACGCAATGGGAGAGACCGTTTGAAAGGGAACAGTCCAGTTACTTTCTTAACCTCGGTTCCCTGAGATAAGGGAACAAGCGTTGCGTAAGCTGCCATGCTATAAGGCTGCACGCAAGTCAATGACTGCCGCTATTAGTCGAAAGATTCTGATGAATGGCTCTCTGAGCCGACTTATATAGCAGTCAGCTCCACCCCTTTTAGAGCGTTGAAGCGCTATTTGTTCAAGCAGCTACACGAACGTGAACAAATCAGGCTTCAGTATCAGTGTAAACAGGAGTTTACCCCATAAGCTAATCACCCAGATCCAGTCCATATCCAGACCAGATGGTGGATGAGCACCTAGAGACGACTTCTACAGCCCTGAATGTCAGCAGAGAGCATGTCAACTAGATGAGCCCCAGAGACAGATCCCCTATGAAGACCTCGTCACCTCGATGACCATCGGCACAAGACCACGAGAACCAGACGAGTCCTCTGCACAATCTGACCTGTGCTGCAGCCTGGAATTAAACCACGCCATGCTGGTTTCGTCTGGCCAGAGGAGAACTGGCCCCCGGCTGAGCTTGGTTTCTCCCAAGGTTTTTTCTCCATTTCTGTCACTGATGGAGTTTTGGTTCCTTGCCGCTGTCGCCTTTGGCTTGCTAAGTTTGAGACACTTAATTTCTGGCAATATTGTTGGCTTGACTGCACAGATACTATTTGAACTCAACTGAACTGGATGATGACATCACTGAATCAACAACGAACTGACT
Source organism: Sinocyclocheilus rhinocerous (assembly GCF_001515625.1). Lineage (NCBI taxonomy): Eukaryota > Metazoa > Chordata > Actinopteri > Cypriniformes > Cyprinidae > Sinocyclocheilus > Sinocyclocheilus rhinocerous. Next base: position 789,538 of record NW_015658509.1, read on the forward strand.
TTAGCTGGAAAATTGAGTTTACTATTGTCCTCTTGCATTATCGACACACTATTTTCCTGTTTGACATAAGCTGTATTGTATAAAGCGCTATATAAATAAAGGTGACTTGACTTCACATAAGCGTACAATGCAACGCTCATTCCCTTATCTCAGGGAATCGAGTTTACGAAAGTAACCAGACTGTTTCATTCATTTTTTTTTTTTTCGTTTTAGTTATTTTTGTACATTTTAAGTGTTTTAATAAAAAAACATTTCAATAAAATAATTTAAATATTGACTTAATATATTTAATAAAATATTTTTAAAGAAATATAAAAAAAGAAAGAAATATATATATATATATATATATAACCATAAAAGGCAATTATTAACGACTTTTATTTTTATGGTTTTAGTTTTACTATAATAACCCTTTAGTTTTACTATAATAACCCTCGCTATGTATTTGTAGTGTGAAATGAAAAGAAACCAAAACTGCAAATAGGATACTTCTCAAATGTAAGTAAAGTTTTGAGACTTTCTAATACTCCTATGCTTCACAGATATTTTATTTATATTTATTTGATTTATAAACCAAACTGTTCATCCTTAAAAATGGCTAAGTATATAAATGTACAAAATTATTTCCAAACATTCTTAGAAAAGAACAGATGAAGATTCTTCCACAGGCCCTCTCTGTGTGGCCTCTGTGTTGCTCTTTTGTGTGTTTCCAGTGTCTTCACTACACCACTGTGCCACCTTGTGGAGAGGAGAATCACAGGATTCCAATAAGAAAAAGAAGATGGCTTTATATGCCTCATACATGTGTTTTAACATAGCAGTGATAAGCACGCAGTTCTTGTCCAATAGTGAACTCTAGCTGTGATGGACAGGTAGCTATTTTGACAAAGAAAGAACGAGAACGCCTCTATCGACCCGTTGGGTCCCTCAAGTTTTGGTTTATGAGAAAAAATAAATCCTTCTTATACCCTCACACACAAACAGAGACACAGCGGCCGTATCTCAGCACGCAGAGAGCCAGCCAAATACTGACTCGTCTAATAAAAAGATACTAGATCTTGCAGTATCAAATAACTGGGGTATGATTGCTCATTGCTGTGTAAACAGAAGTGGTCAAATAAACCCCCACGGGCCGCTTTCTTCATCCCGAACACTTCTTTATTCCTCTCTCTCTTTATTCCCTCGCCCTCTCTCTGTAGTACCACATTACCCGAGTGAATTCCTCTGGAGGTACACCTGTGAAAGCACGAGCCTGCAGCCCTGCTAGAAAAATATTGCGTTCTATAAAACTTCTCCATAATCGGGCCAGGTGTAATAAATCCAGGACAGAAATATTAAGTGGGGCTGATATTTCCTTGGCCTCTATCCAGCTCTGCTAGTAAAAACCGGCAGCCAGAATGACCTTAGCGTTAAAGAAATATCATTGCGTCAGGAGGAGGATGGAGACGACAGTCAAACGCTGCTCGTGCGTGTCGGCGAATCTTCAACAGTTACAAATGTGCTCCGTTATCAGTGTTCATTAGATGCCAAATTACGCTAAACAGGGCTGTAAAGGTGTTTAAGAGAGTTTGCAATGATCGATGACTTTTGAGAGGCATATCGCAAGGACATCTTTCTGTGCAATGCAACTGCTCCTCCAAGCCTACACGCTTCTACATAGAATAATGCCACATCAACCTACACAGACCCACACACACACACACTGAAACTACATGTGAACGTACACACACACACACAGTGCTACACACACTGGCTTTACGTATAAGCGAATTCAAGCACCCGAAGCATTATAGATAAGCTTATTTCACAGATACGCAGAGCACATTGCCTTTGGGACACATTTGCTTCTGTAAACGGAGAATTCACCAATCACACTCTTCACAGCTGTAGATCAATAGCCCTTAATTAAGCCACATCTAAATGCATAATCAACTCATAACTAGATTTGCATTTCCTGAAGGGAATATCAGCCATTGCAAGACAGCAAACGACTGTTTCTACAAGTACGTTTAGGTTTCAGGCTTTTCTCGTTGCTGGCCGGATTGTAAAATAGATGCAAGAAAGAAATGACCAATCAGAATTCTTAATGCAAATTGATGCGAGGGAAATGACCAATCAGAATGCATATGCAAATATGATGATTTCACATTTCTAGACTGAACTTAGCTGCAAAACAGTTTGAATTGAGTCATTACACAAAGTGGTTTGAGTTGAATTAACAGCGGAAATTTATGGAGAAGAAAAACTACAAAGAAATAAGAGGAAAGTCAATACAGTGCTCTGAGAACACACAACGAAACATATGTTTGAAGCCAAATGTGCACATTGTATTAATGTGCTGAGTTTATGAAGGGGAAAATGTTTTATTGATCAAAGTGGAAGATACAAAAGGGAATATTTTACTCTGCATCATTTTCTCAATTTGTTGGAGCCTGTGAGTGATGAAGGAACATAACATTTTAGTAACCTTCCCATCAGGGGTCTGAATCGAGCTTGAGATTTATTTACAAAAGATTCGCTAATCAGTGTTTTGTTTTCCAGTAAAAATATTTAGATTAGTGTGCACTATTGCTTATTAGAATGCTTATTGTTAACATATTGGCTGTTTATTAATATTTATAAATCACATATTAATGCATGAACATATTCTAAATCCGATAAGCCTACCGAATACCTAAACATAACAACAACAACTGCCTTACTTACTATCAATAAGCAGCAAATTAGGAGTTCATTAACTCTTAGTTAATAGTGAATAAGTGTTCCCCAATCTAAAGTGTAACAAAATATTTAAAGACCTTTAAAACAAGAAACACATTCTTAAGACATGAAATTGTGTAAGATAACGTACCTTGATTTCACTTTATTTCTTTTAGGAAAAATATAAGACATTGAATTAAATTGTTTTTTTTGTTTTTTTTTGCAACAAGAAATTCAGTATTGTTTTCAATAATACATTTACTGAAATGTTTCTAAAATATTAGTTTTTAGAGAATATATCTTTAAATGTCATATCATGCAGTGCAATTTTGTCTAAGTCAGTTTATGAAGGTGCTATTTATAGCATATATTGGGAGAGTGAAGGCTTATAGGCAGCCATAAAGAAAATAGAGGGCTATGAATAAACAGACGAAGGGAGACATAAAAGAGATGCAGTGTGAAGTTTGCTACTGTCTCTTTAAACCTTCTGGTCCCTCCTCCTCCCCTCCAGAGCCAGAGAGAGAGAGCCGTCTTCACTAGCAGCCAAAGCCTGTACATAAACTCCAGCCTCTTCCCCCCTCCATCTGGCAGGAGGGACCGAGAGAGATAGAGGGGGGACCAGAGTGCCAGAGTGCGCGTGTATCCACAGAGTTTAGAATCGGAGGCAAAGGCAGCATCCCTCCCTCAGTCAGAGACTGTCGTCACGGCGACAGGAGGTGTCTGTTCCACGGCCGAGAGACGGAATACGAGGCGGAATCGGCAGCTAGTGGTCGCCGCAGCAACAAGAGCATCCGAGGACTTCCAGGAGTCCATGCAGGAGCAGAGAAGCCAAGGCTGCCGGGGGCTCGAAAAGAGGGGACCCGGGGTAAATCTTTCATCCACCACCTCCTCCCTCACTCCTCCTCCACTGCTGCTTCACTTTCTCTCTGAAGGACGGCTCTGAATGAACCCTCCTTCTTACGGTGGGCGAGTGTGGCTGGATGGACACTGAAGGGAAAGACATAATAGAGTGGGATTGTGTGTGGGAACGGGAGAGAGAGAAGTAGGGGTGATTGGGAGGAAGACGGCGTGTGTGAGAGAGATGGTGACTGACACCGCAACAAAACGGGAAGGATGATCCGAGCTCAGCCGAGCCGAAAACTGTATTCCCGTTGTTCCTCGGGAGGGAGTAAAGGCAAACCTCCACGCACTTTCTACCACTGACCAGGCGAGAGGTGAGAGCGAGAAAGAGTGCCAGAGACCCCTGTTTTATGAAGTGTATTTCCACGGGGGCTGGTGTGATTCAATTTGGTGAGCGTGTTTATTTGTATCGGTTCTTCTTAGTCTCTCTTTGCTGTCTGTAATTGATTTTGTGTAGTAAACCGAAGCTTGAACACGGTTAAAAGAGAAAATCAAGATATGTGTTTAAGAAAATTGAGTGTGGGGAGAGAAAAAAATGACAGGAAGAGAGACGTTACCAGATAAGCAGAGAAATTGCTCTCCTTCCTCTCTTTCCAGGTGTTGTGTCAGATTGTCTCTTTTGGCAGCGGTTTGAAGGGTCAAGTTATCCTCTTTTATTCCCTTCCAATTCTTCCTGGAGCAAAAGACATGGAATTTACCTTCTCTGATGGCTTTTGAAGAACGCCACGCTATTCTAAAAGGGTAACAACTGGATTTCACCCGACATCAAAGGGAACTAGATTGAGATTCATCTCTGTCTCTATTTCCATTTAATGAAATGGGTGAGAAATGTCTCTCTGACCTGGAGAAAAGGATGCGCCATTCCGTCTGAAACCCCGTGGGGGATTACTTGTGAAACGTTCATCATAACACTTATTGTAAGTGTAGTTGCAATTTTGCCAATCACTCTGAAAGCATTACGTCGGTTGCCTTGGTTTATCGTTTCAGACATGCACAAATGCACAAGGACAAACATATATATATGCACATAAAATCGCTGTGGCTTTTTGGCTGAATTAACATCCTCTCTCTCTCTGCTTTTCTTTCAGATCCCGTTCAAGGAAACGCAAAGTTGGAATATTTCACCTTTTGGTTTGACTTTTTTTACTCCGAACACAAGACAAAAAGACAAAACGTTGCAGATTTAAAACAAAGAAGCACTTCAGTCTACTCTGACAGAAAGGCATCTTTGGGAGTTTCCTTTTTTGTCCTGGATTGGATTTTACAAGAGTTAGCAGTGGATCAGTCGCTCATACAACCCTCCTAGCCATGTCTTCATGGAAGAGAATAATTCTGCATCATAGACAACTGCTTTCCATCCAAAGTTACCCCTAAGGACTCACACATGCACACTAAACACATGCTAGGGTGAAATGAGCCACGCTTCTTGCACATTTCGCTTCTTCATCCTGGAGTTCGGTGTGTATTCTTGGATCTAACAGCCTAACCGTCCTTCAATGATTCCAGCACCTTCCGTTCCATCCGCGTCTGTCCCGAGATGCCCCGCCGTACACAGCAAGAGGAGGCTTGACCCCAGACCCAGCGAGGTCTCTCGGCTGCCCAGGCATATTTAAGATGTTGAACCCTTCCCGCGTGGCCCGAGCCCCAGATCGGATCAGTAGCACTGCGGCTCCCAGAGGCCCCAGACATGGATCGTGGCTCGGCTCGCCCCTGCCCTCAGCGCTCCGCACCCCGGCCCGTGAGCAGCCTGTGAAGGATGTCCCAGAGCGGAGCTCCAGCCCGGGAACCCTCTGAGACCCCCAGTCAGAAAGAACAGATCCGCAGCCACATGAAGATGGTGATCAAGCAGCTGGAAGGAATCCTCAAGGAGCTGAAAGATGTGGCACATGAACTGCGGGAGGTAAGGATCGGGAATCCTTTGGTTGCCTTTTACCTTTGAGGGAAATTAATAGGTTCTGTTTGGACTTTAGATGAATGGTTTCTCCAGCAGGAGATAAATAATGAATGTTTTCCAGTTTGGACTGGCAGGTTGAAGCAGTACCAGTGTGGTAGGGAGTCAATGTAGCCTCATTACAGTAAGAAACCAAAGCGAGCGGCCTTAACCTGAGAATTTAACCGTCTTGGGAACCAAAGAAAGGGATTTAGCTCTTTTATCCAAAGGCAAGGTGCACTTTTCCCGTGCATGAATCTGTTGTAATGCCAAATGATGACAGAGAGAAATAGAAAGGGAACACAAAAGTGAGAGGCAGAGAAAAAGGGAAAGAGATGTGCAAGGTAGGAGTCGAGCTTGGCAATGCAATAGTTATGTAAGCACTTTGTTATCGGCTGGATTCCTACTGTATTCCACCAAATGCCATGGTTACAAGATGAAAAGATTCCACTGTGTGTGTGTGTGTGTGTGTGTGTGTGTATGTTCCTCTCTCTGTGTTTGGGAGTAAGCTGACTGCATAGAAAAAAGACAAGTGTGTGTCTGCGTCAATGTCACATTTCAGCTGAATAGATTCGTGTGCGTTCATGTGTCTGAGAAAGGTACAGAAATGGGCAAGAAATTGTTGAACAGTGAAGAGATCTGCGCATGCACGTTTGGCTTTTTATGAGAGAAAATAGTGAATTCTTTAGTTTCGCTCCCTCTCCATATGGACATTAAATATTTCAGTCTCTCTCTGTGTTTGGGAGTAAGCTGACTGCGTAGAAATAAGACAAGTGTGTGTCTGCGTCAATGTCACATTTCAGCTGAATAGATTCGTGTGCGTTCATGTGACTGAGAAAGGTACAGAAATGGGCAAGAAATTGTTGAACAGTGAAGAGATCTGCGCATGCACGTTTGGCTTTTTATGAGAGAAAATAGTGAATTCTTTAGTTTCGCTCCCTCTCCATATGGACATTAAATATTTCAGTTCACTCTGGCAAGCACACCAGCTAAAATTCGCCCTTTCCGAACCATCCGTCATCCTCGGAGCTCCCCGGGCACCGGCATCTGTTCCCCTTCAGATCAGCCCATCCAGCTCACACCTCCAGACCGTGTGGCGTGGAACTGGGGGAGGTCAGACTACAGCAGAACTACACCCTCGAGTCTCTCCCTCGTGCCTGATGATGTGATTGATGATGTGGGAATAATGCTCTCTCCAGCTATTTATAAACACCAGGACTCGGCGTAGCCCAGTAAACAGCTCTACGCCTACACTACATATGGATCGGGCTAAAAATAAAGTCAAAAACTCCGAGACGAGTATGCATTCAGTGTGAATGCTGACCGGAGAGTGTGTTCTGGAGAATATGGGATGGCTTTAGAGCTTTACTTTAAGGAGTATTCTTGATCAGTCCAGGGGAAGATGTGTAGATGGTGAATGTCGGATAAAATCTTTAATTCTTTTGGCTGTTTTAGAGGACTAACTGATGGATGACACTCAATGCTGAATGATACTTCAGGGATGCGCAATAATGGGGTCACATCACACATAATGAGACTGCAGACTCTGCTTGAGTGTGTGTGTGTGTGTGTGTGTGAGAGAGAGAGGTTTTGCCTACATTGTGAGGACCGAATGTCCCCATAAGGACAGTAAAAGCTGAAGTCACATACATTTTGGGACGAGTCAATGGTCCTTAAGAGGACAATGGCTTTGTAAACATACAAAATAACATCTTAATTAACCTATTCAAAAGTAGAAAGGTTTCTCAGAGGGTTTGGGGATGGAAAATAACATTAGCTCTGTATAAAAACACTAGATGTCAATGGAAAGTCCCCACCGTGATAGAAAAACAAATGTGCGTGTGTGTGTTTGGTATACTGACACATCAGCAAGTACAGGTAGTTTTGCTCGCAGAAACATTTGCTTTTCCTCCCGTTTGGCTGCGATAGATCAAAACGGTTACAGTTGAGCCATCTCTACCCATCATAGGCCGTAGAGAATAGATGCTCTTGGTGTTTGAGAGCATATGTCTGTTTGTCCTGAACTATATGTGTGTTTATACCCTTTAACCCTATTTGACTTCAAAGTACTGCAAGTTTGTGCTGAGATGGAAAAGACTTACGTAACTCTACCAGTAACTTACATAAAACGGCACAAACAGCTCTGAATTAGTCATCACTTCTGTCATTCTGCAGGAATTTAGCATCTCACACGAGTCTGAAGTCTTTCCGCATCTCCTCCCAGCCGTTCAAACTTAAATTCAACCCCCCAAGCTTTTGCTGCTGCACTTTTTAATTAATGCTAACCGCCGCAGGCTAAGATCATCCTTGCAAACAAACGCTGAGGGAGATGCTGTCATTCTTTTTCCTCCGATGTTCGAGTAGGAGACGTAAGGAATGGTTTAGGCAAGCCTTTGATGATGGGTTGCATTAAAAATAAAGGCAGCAATGCATTTTGTCTTTTTTTGAAGGGAGCAGCACTGGCTCACTCGGTGCACTAGATGAAATAAGACATGACTGAAGGAAAAAGTTTTCCTAAATTAGAGTTAAACTTAAATTTGAGACAGACTTGACAGCTAGTGATCACCATTTGACATTTTGATAATAGCTAATAACTTTAATAAAAAGGTCATGCGAGTTTGGAGCGACATGATGGGCAGATGATGACTGAACTGGACTGACCCAATTTAGACGTGATTTCTGCCACAGCAACTCGATTTTTCACGATAATCGTGCAGTTAAATATTAGGTACAATTAGGTTATATATGTTAAGGTCAAAATAACAATGAACAATACTTTTGCAGCATTTATTAATCCAGGTCAGTGTTATTTTAGTATCATTGAGATACTATTATAGTTTTTATGAATATTTTGAATCATTTTTTATTTTAATTTTAGTTACATTTTTAGTAATTTAGTTGTGTGTTCTTGTCATTTTTAGTAGTTTTTGGTGTTTTATATGTCTGTTTAGTTCTATTCATTTTATTTAATTCTATTTATTTATAAATGTTTTATTTTAACTATCTTAGTATATCAAGTTAAACTAAATTGAAATGAGAAATGTTGCTGAAATAGCCAAAATAAAGTGTTTTTATATTTTATTTTATTTCATTTCAGTTGATGTTGATATTTATTTCAAGTGGTTTTAGTTTCAGCTTTTGTTTTAATTAACTTTAACAACCCTGATCTAGGTTAACATTAATTTCTAAATATACGAATGCATTTTTTTTACATTTCTAGTTGAATAAATAAAAAAATTGTAAATGCATTATAAATTATGTATTATAGATACAATAGACCCTTACCTACAATAATAAATTATGTTAATATGTGGTATATTTGTTATTTCATTCATGTACAATTGTTAAAGTTAACCTTATAGCAATCTATTTTTTTTTTTTTTTTATTTGTTTATTTTTGGATTAATGCAATATATCATCTTTGAATGAATTCGAATAGGTGTGCCAACTCAGGTGCTTGTCTTGATGAATTTAAGGCACTTACTGGTATCCTCATCCAGGCTTTTAACTGTAAATCAGCAGGTTTGATCCCACTTACAGGTGATCCATTAACTATAGACCCTGTTTCTGTTCTACCGCCATCGTGTACTTGAGCAAACCACTTAACCCATAGCTGCTCCAAAGGGACTCATTGAAACTGCCCTACTGTAAATTGATTTGGATTAAACTATCTATATGTATTAAGCACATTATATTATTCATAATATTGTTATAAGATCACGCTCCACATGCACATGCATTTTTATTGGCCTTTGTTTAAGCCTAGCATTATCATGCTGATTGAAACAGACAGCGCTCCCTCTGGAGTCAGCTAGTAGTTGCACTGAATTTGATGATCAATTTCATTAATGAGTCGATTCGCTGCTGCTGTCCTCAGTGAGCCGATTGGTTCTGAATTCTCTGTGGCGCGGAGCACAACATGCAAAAACCATCGATAACATAAACACTTCCATTACGGTTAAACGCCCCAGATGCATAACGGGCCCACACAAGATGTCTATGGATTGTCAGAAAATACAAGTGCTTGAAATTAAGTGTCAGAAGAGAGTGAAAAAAGTGCCATTCTTTCTAGGGACGAGAGAGAGAGAGGAAGTAGACGGAGACAGAAAGACACAATACGGAGAGGAGACTGTGTCTCACAGCATGTAATGAGAGGGACGAGTGTCATTTGGACAAAGAGTACTTATCTTTGCTCTAGTGCAGTGTCTGCAGCTCGGTTAAGTGTCTGTGCCTGAGCTCAGTAATTTGAGAGATTGGTTTATCACACAGAAGCAGAGGGAGTGATGCAATAGCAAACATGGCTTCCTGAAAGTTGAGATTTCAGACCAAACAGCTCAGCCTCTTCTAATGTCCTCACTCAAATAATAATGAGACGACTCATTAAAGGAATCGTTTGCCCCAAGATGGACATTCTGCCATCGTTCATTCACACTGGCGTCGTACGATGTTCTTTCTTCTTTTGAAGCACAAAAGTAGGGATATTCAAGAATGCATTTTTTTTTCATCTCATGCAATTATAATTAATTAGGACTGCAGCTTTCAATTAATTTAATTGCCGGACGATTAAATCAGTTTTAGTCAATTAAAACTAAGCCACATTTTAGTCATGCTGCATAGTGGTTAAACTGCTAATCGCAATTATTTTGCTCAAAATTATTATTGTGATTGCTGATCATGATTGTTGTCATTTGAGAAATTACATCAGAATTATTGCACTTTAACCGATAAGCACAAATCAAGAGAATGTCAACTCTTACACATGCTTTAATCTAGTTTCCTGATTTATTATATTTATTATATATTCAGTTGTGTCACAAAATAATATATTTCTGTCTTAGAAATAATAATAATAATAATAATAATAATAATAATAATAATAATAATAATAATAATAATAATAATAATAATAATAATAATAATGATAATAACAATAACAAAGTTGACAAAATAAAAATAAATTATCATTTTTTATGATTTGGTATTTGAATTCAGTCAGTTCGTAGATTAAAGGAGGGAAAGATTATAAATTAATAACTACTTTAATTTTGTTCTGATCATGACACAAACATGACTCTAGAAGACTTGCAAGTTTCTAGACTCATTTTATCATATCTTTATGGTACTTATTTGTCCTTTTTGAAGCTTGAAAGCTCCGGTCATCTTTAATTGTAATTGATCGAAACATTTCACCTTTTTTGTTTCACACAAGAAAGTCATACGTGTTTGGATTGATATAAGGGTGAATAAATGATGACAGTATTTTCATTTTTAGGTGAACTATTCCTTCTAACATGATTATGTTGCATATATGCATCACATATGTGTCCCCAATAGATGCAACAGTCATGTTGGATCCGTGTAGAGATCTATAGCACTTTTAAGGCAGAATCAAGCCACAGGAATCAGCAAATGACTTCACTGAAGCTCCTCTGATGAAACAGCATCAGTCCCATTTGTAAAGACTGTGCCGCAGGCCAGTTCCTTCCCTTCACACAAAGCCTGTACAGTTGCAAAGTGTCTTTACAGTAACAGTATGTCAGCAGTTAAAGTCAAAACCCATTTCTCTTTTCTAATCTGACATATATATGAAGCAGGATATTTAACGTGAGAAGATGTAGGATAGGACTTGATTTTATTCATCTGGAATCAATTGTGAAACAAGCAGGATTTCTGAAGTCAGCTGAAAATGAAAGTCAGTTCATACAGAACGAGTTATTATTTTTTGATGAAAGATCATATGTTTTGATGAAGTAAATCCAGTCTGTTTTGATTTTATGTTTACTTTAAATGCAACACATAAATAAGAGTAAAGTCCCAGCAGAACAAAACTCAAAAAGTTCAGAAACATGCAGTCGTAACATTAAGAAGCTACGGCATTTCTTTCCTAACTCTTAAAAATTTTGGTATTTAGCAACATTCATTTAGTCCAGGTTTGTTATAGTTAACTAAAACTGAAACTGAAAGCACTAATTAAAATTAAATATACAAAAAATAATTTTATTTCAGCTAGTTTTAATTTAACATGAAGTATTCAAATAACTAAAACTAAATAAAAACCTAGATGGATGGATCAATGACAACTACAATGAAAATCAAAACAGAATATAAAGATGAAATCTACTTACAAATATTGACAAAACTATAATGGCATATCATTGATACTAAAATAACACTGATTTAGTCAATAGATTTTTACATCTTTAACTTCAATAAAAGCAGTATATTTAGAAGCACATTTTTAGCATCACATTTTATTCTATTCTGGTGAGGAATCGAACATCTGAAAACACACACACACTCACTCACTCACTCACTCACTCACACGCACACACACACACACTCACTCACACACACACACAAACGCACTCACTCACACACTCTCACACACACTCTCACACACACACACACTCTCACAA
>NW_015658509.1:802149-809300 GCF_001515625.1 Sinocyclocheilus rhinocerous
AGAGAGAGAGTGATGGGAGGAGAGATAGTAGCAGGTGATGAAGACGGCGTCTCACAGACAGACAGAGAGAGTGTGACAGGATCAGTCGGGTCACTCGGCTCACAGCGTGGAGGGAACCACAGGGGGCTTAAACCCCGAATCAAAGGCTGCCGCACACTCGCTGGGACTGTTTACCCTGTCTGCCCTCTGACAGGACCACTGTATCCGCTAGAGGCGCTGTGGTCGGACAGATTCCTTCATGCAGATTCATCAGATCCAACAGTAGCCAAATTTAGAATTTTTCAGAACTCAATTTAGATTCATTGAAGATTTCATTAGATGACAGGACAGCAAAATATTATGGTTGAGTCTTTTTGAATACCCAGACTTGCTCTTTAAAGTCAAGTTTTTGCTCAGATGTTGCTTTTTCACCACTTAGTGAAATTGTGCACCTTAAAAATCTACGTAATTGCAAACTGAAGATGTTTCATACCTTATGACAGGGTTTCTAAAAAGGTGGTTCGCAAACCCCTGGGGTTTGTGAGTTCATGAGAAGCTAACAAAAAAATGAAGTAAAATATAATATTAAAATAAATCAATGTGGCTGCACCATTTTTTTTTTTCTTAAATATTTATTTTTATTTATTTATTTTTTTTGCTGTCAAATGATTAATCGTGATTAATCACATCCAAAATAAAAGTTTTTGTTTACATAAAACATGTGTGTGTACTGTGTATATTTATTATGTATATATAAATACACAAACATACAGTACATGTATACATTTTAAAAATATTTTTTTATTATTTTTAATATTTATATCATATATAAATATTACTATTTTATATATGTATAAACAAAACATATTTTTCTTAAATATAAACATGCACGTGTGTCTATTTATATATACATAATAAATATACACAGTACACACACGTTTTATTTTGGATATGATTAATCACGATTAATCGTTTGACAGCACTATTTTTTATTTTATTTTATTTTTTAAAGCGGCTCAGTTCACAGTAAATGCATGCTTCTTCATACTAACTCCATTGAAAATGCAATGTGCGCTAGGTTCACTTTATTTATATTCACATAAATGTCAACATTTGTGGACATCAGTTTATAGCATTTCACAAACACTCTGTTAAAATAAAAGCTTGAGGGTTTGTGGGTGACATTTCTCGCCGATCAGTGACATGCAGCCACAGCCGAAGTCAAAGGCAACTAAAATGTTCTTATGCAAGACATGTGAATAAAGCTCCTGTCTCCTGCTCTTGAGAAGGCTGCCGCACACTCGCTGGGACTGTTTACCCTGTCTGCCCTCTGACAGGACCACTGTATCCGCTAGAGGCGCTGTGGTCGGACAGATTCCTTCATGCAGATTCATCAGATCCAACAGTAGCCAAATTTAGAATTTTTCAGAACTCAATTTAGATTCATTGAAGATTTCATTAGATGACAGGACAACAAAATATTATGGTTGAGTCTTTTTGAATACCCAAACTTGCTCTTTAAAGTCAAGTTTTTGCTCAGATGTTGCTTTTTCACCACTTAGTGAAATTGTGCACCTTAAAAATCTACGTAATTGCAAACTGAAGATGTTTCATACCTTATGACAGGGTTTCTAAAAAGGTGGTTCGCAAACCCCTGGGGTTTGTGAGTTCATGAGAAGCTAACAAAAAAATGAAGTAAAATATAATATTAAAATAAATCAATGTGGCTGCACCATTTTTTTTTTTCTTAAATATTTATTTTTATTTATTTATTTTTTTTGCTGTCAAATGATTAATCGTGATTAATCACATCCAAAATAAAAGTTTTTGTTTACATAAAACATGTGTGTGTACTGTGTATATTTATTATGTATATATAAATACACAAACATACAGTACATGTATACATTTTAAAAATATTTTTTTATTATTTTTAATATTTATATCATATATAAATATTACTATTTTATATATGTATAAACAAAACATATTTTTCTTAAATATAAACATGCACGTGTGTCTATTTATATATACATAATAAATATACACAGTACACACACGTTTTATTTTGGATATGATTAATCACGATTAATCGTTTGACAGCACTATTTTTTATTTTATTTTATTTTTTAAAGCGGCTCAGTTCACAGTAAATGCATGCTTCTTCATACTAACTCCATTGAAAATGCAATGTGCGCTAGGTTCACTTTATTTATATTCACATAAATGTCAACATTTGTGGACATCAGTTTATAGCATTTCACAAACACTCTGTTAAAATAAAAGCTTGAGGGTTTGTGGGTGACATTTCTCGCCGATCAGTGACATGCAGCCACAGCCGAAGTCAAAGGCAACTAAAATGTTCTTATGCAAGACATGTGAATAAAGCTCCTGTCTCCTGCTCTTGAGCTTTATTGTAACTTGATGAGACTTGAACGTTTTCTCTATAATAAAATGACACACACCCAAATCAAAAAAGCTAATTTTGAAGCTGTTATGTTTATTTAAAAAAAACATGTTTCTAATAACTAGATAAAAAAACGTTTGGGGTGTGAGTAAGTTATGCTGCAGAGCAAGACATGTTTACCACAGACCTTGTTTTACTTTGAAAATTAAAAACCCCATTAGAAAATCTTGAGGGAACCCGTGGCAAATTTTGACGTCATGCCTGCACCACTCTATGGATAAGTACATAATCTAATTCATAAACCATTTTAGCATTAATAAAATTACATACTGACTGATACAATATTTTGTCATGGAATACACTTGTTTGTTTACACTGTTTTAACATTCATGCTTGCTTTATTTTCAAGATCTGAGGTAAATTATCCATTGTCGCTTTCAGTATGGCTATAAAGGTCACTCAAAATGACGTTCAAACTCATATTAGACCCTTTTAACATTAAATAAGGCATATACTCAGATTATCAATGTCAAGTCAAGTCAAGTCACCTTTATTTATATAGCGCTTTTAACAATACAGATTGTGTCAAAGCAACTGAACAGCATTAATTAGGAAAATAGTGTGTCAATAATGCAAAATGACAATAGTAAACACTAATTTTCCAGTTAAAGACATGTCATATGTCACATGTCAATGTCATAGTTTGTATGCTGTTGTTTCAGCCGCGATGTTGTAGTGTATCAGCAGTGTGTGTTGCAGTGTATCTGATTGAAAAATGTTGATTGAAATGGAAAAGATTGTTTTGTTTTATTATTATTGAATGTCATGGCGTTGTGTGGCATCTGGTTAGGACTCGGTTTAGTAAGCATCCAGCCAAACCCTGGCTCCGTCCGTCCGTCTTACTTCACCCTCTTTCAAAGACCCATTTCCATTTTCTCTTGACCTCATTTCCTTCGCTCAAATTAATTTCTTAAATTAATGAGTGCCACCTCAGGAACGAGTGCATCAGCCGGTCTTCAGAGAGAGATGATGTTGCGCTCGATAGCGTCAGCCCGTGTGATGACGGAGCAATGATGTCTGATTTCAACAGCCCTTTTGGAAAGGAGTGAAAACTGACCAACGAGCCCGCAGTTACCAGACGCTGCGAGCTTCCAGCTTCATCACACCCCTCTCCAGACTGCTGAAGCTGCTATTGATGCTGGTGAAAGCCATGGATTAGCTCCCACTTTGGCTCACACCACGTCCTCCATCTCTAATGGCCATTAGAAGCTTCTGGATGCTGAGGCAAAGATTTTCAGTTGAGTTAAAAGGAATAGTTCACCTAAAAAATGAAAATTGTGTCATATTTTACTCTCATGTCGAATCCAAGCTCGTATGCACTGCTTATTTTTCAGCAAAACACAAGAGTAGAACATTTTGAAGAAACAAAAGCACCAAAAATGGCAATAAAGCGGCACCACATAAGAAATGCATGATCTGTAAACTGTAAAATATATATAAACAAATAAACATATATATATATATATATATATATGAAGAGTTCATTTGCAAAAACCAATAACTCCTCTTATTTGTTTTCAGAAATCATGTTTTTTTTTTATTGCGCATTCCAAGTAATATCAATCAAACTGCAGTTGGGTTGTTTTGATTAAGTAATGATAATGTAAAGAAATACAGGTAATTTACAAAATTAAAGTTCATAGAAAGTATGTTTTTTTTAACATATTAAAAGTTGTTTTATAGCAAAAGCAGATAACTCCACATTTCATGATTTAGAGTTTAAAAAAAAAAACACTGGTTTAATCTTTGTAATCTCCTCAGATGATAATGTAGATGCCTGACAAACGTTGTTGTTGTGATCATAAACTGTATGGATGTGATTACACGCAGCTTTTCCCTCACCATTGTAACACGCTGCTTTTGCAAGGTTCGGTGAAAACGTTTCAGCTTTTATTTTCCTTTTTCGCCCTGAAGAAGATATCACCGATTCTTCAAGTTCGTCAAAATGATCCTCGATCACTTTTAGTCAGCTTTAATGAAACTCCTCTCAGCTAGCACGTCTTTTCAAAGTAACCTTGTCACCTGACTTATCACTTTGTCTGTACAGCAACAACAGCATTAAAGCCAAAAACTGTAAAAAAAAAAAATAATGATTTAAACAGATTTACAGCTCAAAAATGCAAATATTTTAACAGAATTAATGTAATAACTTTTATAAAGTTCTGCTTTTATATCCTCCAGAAATGGGCGTCATTGTAAGCAGCTCACTGTAACCTCGATTATCCACCGAAACATTTTGCTAGTTTTTAACGACAATTATTGTTTGTGGTATAATCACCATTCTGCCACAAATGCTGTCGATTAAGCATAACTTGTATTGAACCTTAAGAATTTTTATGCCCCTTTTATTGTGTTTTTGTCCTTTTTTGTCGCCGGTCATTGAACTGTGGCTTTGGAACGACATTAAAAGGAATAAATCACCTAAAAATGAAAATTGTGGCACCATTTACTCTCATGTTGATTCCAAGCCCGTATACACTGATTATTTTTTCAGTAAAACGCAAGAGTAGAACGTTTTAAAGAACAAAAACGGCAATAAAGCACCACATAAATGGTCCATATGAATAATACACTATTTTCGAAGTCTTTGATGGCTATGGCTTCAGAACATGTATTATTCTGGTTTCAGTGCAAGTTAAGCTCAATCAGCTGTATTTGTTTCAAACTGATTTATTTCCACATAAAAATCTGGGTTAGAGTGACTATTAACTTGCAATGGAAGGGAATGGGGCTAATCTGTAAATGTTAATATATAAACTATATATATATATATATATATATATATATATATATATATATATCTTTTTAATATATATAATATATATAATATATAGTTTAATACATAATTTTAAGTAAAACATCTACAATGATAAAATGGTAATTAAGAAACATTTCAGGTGTTTCCTTCTTTTTTTCTTTCTCTTTCTCCATTCAAAATGTTGCAAACAAAACATGTTTTTGCCAATTCCTTTATGACATCATTCTCCAGGAAATTACATCATTTTTTAAAACAAAAGCACAAAATAAGCAAGTATTAGCAATTAGGAATACTATGGATTTTTTTGTGTGTGTATTAGTTGCTTTGTCTTATTTAAAACATTCAATCTTTTTGGAATTGGTATAATTAATGTAAATGCTTTTATGGTTATAAGGTTCACATTTCTGCTTTTATATCCTCCAAAAATGGGCCTTATTGAGAGAAAATTAAATAATCAACATGATGCCAGAAATTCTACTGATTAAGCTTAAATTGCATTGAACTTTTAAACCTTTAAAGCTTAAGCTTAACGTGCAGTTTGATGGCGCTTTTAATGTGTTTATGTCCTTTTTGGAGCTTCATAGCCGCCCCTCATTGGCCTGTGGCTTTGAAACGACATTAAGGTGACTAAACAATGGCATATTTTATTTTTTTTTTAGGTGAACTATTCCTGATGTAACAGCCTTATGTTATATTCACAGTGAAGTTTGTTGTGAAATGATGCAATCCTTTCCCAGAGATTTCAGGGTTTATTTTCTGAAGCTCTTGTTTTACCTGAGCGCTTATACAAATATGCCAGCAAAATCTGCCAGCGTCTTTGGAGCTTCAGCTTTTGCCTTATTAAACAGGACATTCAGTATCTGTTAGCGGAGAGAATAGCGATGCATTGGTTGCGTGGCACCGAGTCACATTTCCTCCACATGCACTGAGAAAGCAGAGCGATAACACCTTGTCTGTCAGGTTCGCGGCCTCCCGTCTTTCTGTCCTCTTTTCCTCATCGATGCTCTTTCTCTCTTTCGCCGGCCAGGCTGATGATGGCATGTGAAAACAGCTCTGGTCGCTCTGAAGGGCGTGCATGGGACAGGTCCTGGCACATCTTTATGCTATGAATTAAAACACTGGGCTGAACTTAATGGGGTGAGAAATGGCAGACTGACTCTGTACATGGGCTAATTGCTTTCCAAGCATGCTTAGCACACGGAGACGCACAAATGCTTTTATCAGCCTTAACTACAACAGGGACTGAATGCATAATGGGATCTGGAGAGCGAAGGCGTTTTTCAGACCGTAATTTCTGAGCGTCCATCACATACAATGACTGTGCTGTGCGACGTGCATGACTGCATATGCAATGATGTCCTTGAAAATAACACGCTTTCTTGAAACAAGTGCGGCTGAACAGCATCCATCTCAGCACTGCGATATTACAGTGTGACCCAGTTTGCAATGATCTCATAATGTAGCTGCTGATAGAATGAACTGTAACAGCCAGAGCTTAAGCAGCAGGGCACAGGCAGCCTTTAACCTTTAAAGCCTCTCAATCGGCTGTTAGAGTCTTTTATTACATCTGTGCGAATGGAAAGAGGTGGACAAGATTATTGTGCGCTATATGGGTGTTTTGGACCAATTTGTGGTCATGTGAGGTTGAATCATTAAACAGTAGGTTTCCAGTGTTATATCAGTCTTGAGGGCGTTTTGAAATAAGTGACATGCGAACATTGGTTTGGAAAAGCATGTTACCATATTAAGATCCTTCACTTCTTCAATCCATTCGTTTGAGGCTGCACTAAAACTTTGGCATCCAAAATCCCTATTTAAAGCTGAAAAAAAATCAGATTCTGCATTTTTTTTTCTATAAAATTGTGACATGAGCATGTTAACAAAAGCGCAAAAGTAGTAAGTGGTTTATTTTGCCATTGTATAATTTAGCTGGATGTTCAATAATAA
>NW_015658509.1:809371-815729 GCF_001515625.1 Sinocyclocheilus rhinocerous
ATTATTATTATTATTATTATTATTATCATTATTATTATAAAACAATGCCGTTTTATATAATTTGCTCCATAGGAAGCACATCAGAATCAGCTCTCCTGTTTTCTGTGTTGAGTGAATCTCACACACTTCTCACGCTGCCTCTTACTGTACCTGTAACAAATCACTGTCAGCGTCACCTTGTTCGGCCCGGCTGGCCCTGTATGCATGACTGGCACCCCTCTCTGTCCCATCACCGTCCTGCTCTTATTTCCGTCGCTGTCTCTGGATCACAGGTGTCAGCTTCAGGCAGAGCGTGATGAAAGAGATGCTGACCAGAGCCAAGATTAATTATTCAAGCTGCACCACGGCTGGCAGAGCAGAGAGCGAAAAATCACACTAAATATTAGACTTTCTGCTTAGAAATGTTCCAGAAAGATGCATGTGCTTAAGGCATGGCTCCATGATAATACTGTGGTATTCTGTGAAGTACAGTATTTTACTGTAATAAGCACAAAACGATGATCTGAGTCGTCAGGTTTAATTTGAATGTGCGTTTTACAACTATAACAATTACAAATCAAAAACAGTGCAAAATAATATTGCCTTTGTGTTGCTATTTTTATTTTCAGTTCATTAAAATAAAAAATTGGTTTGGAAAAGCATGTTACCATATTAAGATCCTTCACTTCTTCAATCCATTCGTTTGAGGCTGCACTAAAACTTTGGCATCCAAAATCCCTATTTAAAGCTGAAAAAAAATCAGATTCTGCATTTTTTTTTCTATAAAATTGTGACATGAGCATGTTAACAAAAGCGCAATTCATTAAAAAAAAAAAAAGTATTGATTATAATTAATTATTAAGACAAAAGGAATAAGGTTAACGAATAAAAAAAATCATTAAGATCATTAGGTAAATGTAAATGTTATAAATGTTATAAGAAATGCATAAATGTAAAATTGTTTATTGATGAAGTACAGTATTTTATAATAAAAAGCAGAAAATGTTGATTTGAGTGGTCAGATTGAATTTATTTATTTATTTTACATCTATAAAAATTGGATAATATTAAAGAATAAATAAAAAAAAAAGTATTGATTGTAATTAATTATTAAGACAAAAGGAATAATGTTAACAAATAAAAAAAATAATTAAGATCATTAGGTAAATGTAAATGTTATAAATGTTATAAGAAATGCATAAATGTAAAATTGTTTATTGATGAAGTACAGTATTTTACAGTAAAAAGCTGAAAATGTTGATTTGAGTAGTCAGATTTAATTTTTAATGTTTTTTTTACAACTATAAAAATTGAAAATACAAAATGGAAAAACAAAAACTATGCTTTTGTGTTGCCATTTTTATTTACTATTTTTTATTTATTATTTAAACTGAAAGAAAAAATACAAAATTACAGTATAATGTAATTATCATTAATTATAAAGAAAGACAAAATTGATGAGGCTAAATAATAAAAATGAATTAGATCCCTTGAGAGAAAATGTTAGTGATAATAAATGCATTAATGTAAAATTGTTTATTGATGAAGTACAGTATTTTATAATAAAAAGCAGAAAATGTTGATTTGAGTAGTCAGATTGAATTTATTTATTTATTTTACATCTATAAAAATTGGATAATATTAAAGAATATAAATAAGTGCATTTGGTGAATGAAAATGTTAATTATAATAAATGCATAAATATAAATTTGTCGATTGATGAAGTACGGTATTTTACAATAAAAAGCAGAAAACGTTGATTTGAGTGGTCAGATTGAATTTATTTATTTATTTTACATCTATAAAAATTGGATAATATTAAAGAATATAAATAAGTGCATTTGGTGAATGAAAATGTTAATTATAATAAATGCATAAATATAAATTTGTCGATTGATGAAGTACGGTATTTTACAATAAAAAGCAGAAAACGTTGATTTGAGTGGTCAGATTGAATTTATTTATTTATTTTACATCTATAAAAATTGGATAATATTAAAGAATATAAATAAGTGCATTTGGTGAATGAAAATGTTAATTATAATAAATGCATAAATATAAATTTGTCGATTGATGAAGTACGGTATTTTACAATAAAAAGCAGAAAACGTTGATTTGAGTGGTCAGATTGAATTTATTTATTTATTTATTTTACATCTATAAAAATTGGATAATATTAAAGAATATAAAGAAGTTCATTAGGTGAATGAAAATGTTAATTATAATAAATGCATAAATATAAATTTGTCGATTGATGAAGTACGGTATTTTACAATAAAAGCAGAAAATGTTGATTGTTGAGGGGTCAGATTCAATTTAATGTGCTTTTTACAGCAATGAAAATAGCTAAACAAAAACTGTGACTGAAAATGAAAATATTAATGATAATAAATGCATCAATGTAAAACTGTTTATTGATAAAGACACAGACTCTATCCCTTCTCCTGCGCGTATAAACCGAGCAACACTCAATCATAGAATGAAAGGAAATAAATAGACTTTAAAATATGTCAGCAGTAAATATTGCTAGACATCACCACCTGCTCTGGCTAGTGCTGACATCTGTGTTTAAGCGGATGAGTTTTTCTCAAACGTGTGCAGTGTTACTCTCACAGACTGATCCTCAGGTGCAGCCGCTGACGCGAGCGACGCCTCCTTTACTAAATATGCTAATTTACTGAATATGAGACAGATTCCTTTCTGAACGTGACTGTCAAACGTCATGTGAAGCTAATAATTACACAATGGAAAAAAAAATATATAATAAAAAATACACTATCAACTCGCTTAACATCTGTCAAAAGTCAGTCCTGCAGCCAGTGTTTCTGCAAGCGCAGTCTGAATATAGTCAAGCCAATCTGCGCAGCTAGTATTATGAAAACTACTGTAATCTTCAGGAACAGAAAGATGAGGCTTTTTCATTAAGTCGGTTAACAAGTTTTGAAGACTAGCCTCTAAATGTGCTGTTTATTAGGCCAATAAAGCATAAACAATGTATAATAATTGGCTTTTCGGTGGTACTAACTGTTCTGCATTTGCTTTTTTTGTAGTTTTTGTTATATAATGCAATAATTTAAGTTATTTATTTTACATTTGAGTAAAATAAATACTTCAAAAGACACAGTACACTTTAGTTAGATGCTTTTTTTTTTTTTTACTGATTTTTTCCTTTATGCATGTGTTAAATATTTTATATTTAATTGCATGCAATAATATTTAGATATTGTTTAATTAAATGCAATAATATTTAGATAGTATTTAATTAAATGCAATAATATTTAGATATTTTTTTAATTGCATGCAATAATATTTAGATATTTTTTAGTTGCATGCAATAATATTTAGATATTTTTTAGTTGCATGCAATAATATTTAGATTTTTTTAATTAAATGCAATAATATTTAGATTTTTTTTTTTTATTAAATGCAAAAATATTTTGCTCAAATACAGCTAAAGCCACTGGTAGGTTGAAGCGACACTAGTGAACGAGCCGCGGTCTCATTAATTGCTATAAATTCATCCCCTTTGACCCTTTAGTCAGTCTGTAATTCTGTATGCATGTCACTCGTCTTTTTTAGTTGCATGCAATAATATTTAGATTTTTTTAATTAAATGCAATAATATTTAGATTTTTTTTTTTTATTAAATGCAAAAATATTTTGCTCAAATACGGCTAAAGCCACTGGTAGGTTGAAGCGACACTAGTGAACGAGCCGCGGTCTCATTAATTGCTATAAATTCATCCCCTTTGACCCTTTAGTCAGTATGTTATTCTGTATGCATGTCACTCGTCCAGAGGCAATTAAATGACTAATGGACAAAGCCACTAATTCCGGAGCTCGTTTGACTAAAAGCCTGGGCCGTGACAATAAGTGAAATGGCAGATGACTGCGACCTTCGGCTAAAATTCCAAGGTCGATCATTAGGTTTAAGTGTCTAAATATTAATGAAGCGATTAAAACTATACAAGTTAAACTATATCACTGTAGTTTTAGGGAGCTGAATGGACTAAAATTTCCGTTATTATTTGTTATACTTTTTAAAAGTTATTGGAGTTACTTGATATCAAATAACAGGAAATATTTCTGAATCTGTTCTAAATCAAATCTATTAATTTTCTGATATTGTTAACAAAAGCTCTGATGTTCTTGTTTCTAATAATAATAACAACAACAATTATTATTATTGACATTACTAATAATTAATATCATAGTTATATGTATTATTATATTTATGTTTCATACCAATTATTAACATAACATATTGTACGGTTTAATATTAATAATAATAATAAATATTGATGTTATTATTATTATTATTATTATTACTATTATTATTATTATTATTATTATTATTATTAACCTACATATTGATAATAATTATTATAATGTTAATATACTACTACTAAAAGTAAAATTTTATTATTATTATTATTATAATAATAATAATAATAATAATAATAATAAAATAATAGTAATAATAATAATAATAATAATAAAATAATAATAATAATAATAGCATCAATATGTATTACTATTATTATTATTATTATTATTATTATTAAATAGTACAATATGTTATCAGAAACCGATCTTCAGTGAGATCAATGGACTAAAATTGTCATCACAGCAAAAATTATTTCTATCTGAAGTAATTTTACATACAGTAGCTGCTGTGAATTTATCATCAATAGTTCTGGTGTGTAAACTACCGTAATAGCCATTAATTATCACTAACTTTCAGCCCTATGAAAACATGAGCTTTATTGCTGTTTGTCAGTAATGGTTTGTGAACTTTGGAAACATGAATCATGAAGCGCCGCTCACGGCAGAGACTCGTTTCAGCATCTAGAACCTGATTTTGTGCAGAACTAACATACTCTGTCCTATAGAGAATTCTGCGTCCTGTGATGTGCTCACATTTGCCAATTAATGAACGTGTGCCTTAATAAGCTTTGATGTATGCCACAACATTATCTCACCAGATTGCTATGTAAATTACAGAAACGTCTTGCTGCTTAACATATCAGTCCAAAAAGATGAATGTCTTCTCATCTGCTCTCTGTGTTGAAACAGAAAAGCTCTCGCTTCAGTGCAGAGACGCTCTAGAAATGTCAGCACTGACTACTGTCTGAGGCAAACTAGGTTTGTTCCCTTCAGTTTTTGATATGTTTTTGGTAACATGCACACGCTGCAGCCTCATTAGCAAGCTGTGATTGCTGGCTTATTGTTGGCTGAGATGTGTTCAGCATTAGAAGCCGCTTCTGAAGACTGGATTTGTTTGTGTTCTTAACAAACGGTTGCAGCATTTCTGCTGATGTTTCTTTTGATCTTCTGTTTCTCAGAGCTTGAAGCTTTAGTCAATGCTCTGCTCATATTTCACTCGGGCTGATGCTAGTTTAGAAAGCAGATGAGAAACCAAAACCATCATCAGCTCACAGAGGAACACTGAGTTCCAGATAAACACCGTTGAGATCTGACCAATCACGTCCTGCTCTTTCCAGCAGGATTTCTGTAGAAATCATATGAAACTGTTCGCTGCATTCAGAATGATCAACAGATTCGAAATCTTGTTGCTTTTATTTTCTATTTATTTATTTAATTTTTGCTGCAGAAAAAGTGAGTAGCATTTTGCTCAATGACATTATTATATTACATATTAATAATTTTTCCCTTCATTATTTAGTGTATGTTTGATTAAATCTTTTCATTACAGCCACCATGTAAATATTTATATTTCAACAATGAATTGAAGTAATTATGTCATTAAACAGTTAATATAAAAATGCCTTATCTGCGTTTTAAATGCTTATATACAACTCTGTTTTATTTGAGTTTTAATTTGATTAATAAACTTCATTTTCAGCTTTGGATTTTCAGCTAAAAAGGTAACTGGTAAATGCAATGCCATTAAACAAATTTATTTAATTTCAAAATTGAACTATTTTAACTTTGGTAGCCCTAAACATGATTTATCACAGCTGATATATAGAAGCAAAGAAGTAAAATTAAAATTGATTAAATTATTAAATTATACTTATTTTCAAACTCATTATTAAATATTTTCCATATTTACAAAGATTGAGGTGTCGCTCCAGGAAGTGCATCTGTGTGACACAATCACAACAACAAGCTGATGCTAAAATTAAAACCAAAATTTAGCATCTGAAATAAAATAAAACATTTTCTATATTTTATGTTATTTTATTTTGGTTAATGATTATTTCAGCTAGTTGCCATTTTAAACGTGTACTAAACTTGATGTAGTAACTAAAACTGAAATGAAAATTAATAAATCTATATAGACATATAAAAAAGCAAAAACGACAACAAAAAAAAAGCGAAATTACTAACATTTTAATAAAAATGTAAAAAAAAA
>NW_015658509.1:815757-823884 GCF_001515625.1 Sinocyclocheilus rhinocerous
TATATACTGTATGTATATATGCATGTGTATATATATATTATTATATATATTTTTTTTTGTGTGTGTGTGTGTGTCTGTTAATTGTGGTAAATATACTTCATATATTTAGTTAATAAACTTTTAAATCTCGAATAATTTTTTTCCCAAATAATTTTCTCCCAAACATCCTTTTGCTTGAACACTCTTAGTCTCGAGTCTTTAACATGTTAACAGTTCAACTACAGATCCAGCACCGTATTAACACACTGGAGAGTGCAGTGATTTTGTGTATTTATATTCTGCTGTCTTGCTATTCTTACACAGGGAACATGTATTTCCTCTCGTACAGTTACAGTAAACAAGGCCATTATACCTGAGCAGTTTAATTTAGTGAGTGTTTGTGTCCCTGGCCTGTCCGCTCGGGCGAAATCAGATTTAATATAACATTTTTAATAATCGTACATATTTAATAGTTCTTTATGTATACAGTGGGTACGGAAAGTATTCAGACCCCCTTAAATTTTTCACTCTTTGTTATATTGCAGCCATTTGCTAAAATCATTTAAGTTAATTTTTTTTCCTCATTAATGTACACACAGCACCCCATATTGACAGACAGATGGATACTTAGGACCATGTGATATTTCAGTTTTTCTTTTTTAATAAATCTGCAAAAATGTCAACAATTCTGTGTTTTTCTGTCAATATGGGGTGCTGTGTGTACATTAATGAGGAAAAAAAATTAACTTAAGTGATTTTAGCAAATGGCTGCAATATAACGAAGAGTGAAAAATTTAAGGGGGTCTGTATATATATGTGTGTGTGTATATATATATGTGTGTGTGTGTGTATATATATATATTAATAATATTTAAAATCGTTGATTTTAAAATTGATCACATGATATTTTCAGGATTCTTTGATGAATAGAAAAATCCAAAGATCACTATTTATCTGAAATAAAATCAGCATGTATCTTTTATAAAATGATACACTATACCATTCAAAAGTTTGGAGTCAGTATTATTTATTTATTTATTACATGACAATGACCCTAAGCACACAGCTAAAATAACGAAGGAGTGGCTTCACAACAACTCTGTGACTGTTCTTGAATGGGCCAGCCAGAGCCCTGACTTAAACCCAATTGAGCATCTCTGGAGAGACCTAAAAATGGCTGTCCACCAATGTTTACCATCCAACCTGACAGAACTGGAGTGGATCTGCAAGAGGGAATGGCAGAGGATCCCCAAATCCATGTGTGAAAAACTTGTTGCATCTTTCCCAAAAAGACTCATGGCTGTATTAGATCAAAAGGGTGCTTCTACTAAATACTGAGCAAAGGGTCTGAATACTTAAGACCATTTGATATTTCAGTTTTTCTTTTTTAATATATCTGCAAAAATGTCAACAATTCTGTGTTTTTCTGTCAATATGGGGTGCTGTGTGTACATTAATGAGGAAACAAAATTAACTTAAATGATTTTAGCAAATGGCTGCAATATAACAAAGAGTGAAAAATTTAAGGGGGTCTGAATACTTTCCGTACCCACTGTATATATATGTATACACAAACACACACAAATCTAAAATCTAACAAAGACATTTTTAAATAATTGATAAATAGATAAATAGTAGTTAAAAATAGATACTGAACATGTAATAATTTATTTTGGCTTTAATACAATATATTACATAAAAGACAATTATGTAATTTTGGAAACAACAGGTTTCTTTATAGTGTCACGTTTAGTATTTTTCACACACAGTATAAATGAGTATGAAAATATGCAGCTGCCATTATATGTGGAAGGAGGCCTGTATTTCTCTACTGTCTCTAATAATAAAAACATAGCTAAAGCCCTAAAATGATAATAAAAACAAATGCATTTGTCATTGTTGCCAACCGAAGCAGCTGATTGGCTCCTGGAGCTCGCCGACACCTCGCCGCTAATGCTGCAAGATTTGATTGACAGGTGGCAATATCGGCCAGCAGCGTCCTCAAGGTTGCTTTGACTTTGAGTGTGTGGTGTGCTGGATATTTGTTTAGCGACAGCGGGGGACAGATTGAGGTGTCGCTCTGTGGAAGTGCATCTGTATGACGCAATCACAACTAGAAATCCTGCAATTAGGTAGACACAAGCTATCCCGCTAATTTATCCACCAAAACCTGTCTGTGCGCTTAATGAATATGGATGGCTTGCTGGAAAACATCACCCACCTCAGCCTCCAAAGTGGTTTTCCTGCAACAAAACAATATTGCTGTTTTTCTGTTACAGAAGAGAGAAAACCGTTTTGAGCGACAGTCAGACTCGTCACCGAAGCTAAAGCTTTTTGTAAATGACAAGACTTTTCTCGCACATATAAAACAAGCAAACTGAATCAATATGAGCTGCTATTCTATTCACAAAGAAGCTCTTTTATGGAAACCTTGGGCGAGCAAAGGCTATAGTATTGATCTGTGACTGAACAACACTGCTGAATAACCTTGAGAGGGAAAAAAACCTAACTTTCCAGGGATGCCAAGAGCTGCTGTTGTTAAAAAACATCACGTTACTGAACCTGTTTTTGTTAAAGACGCAACCTGTCTGAAATCTGACAAACATAGTACAAGTGTTGTAATGGGAGCCAATTAAATTGGGTTCATTTCAAACCTCTGTCTCGCCTGTAGACGTTCATCTCGCACACAAGTGCAAGAAAAACACTTTAACCGACAGCTTGCGCTCACAACGGGGAGCCAAGTAGCGCAGACAGATACTTTCATTTACTTTTTTTTTTTTTTTTAAATAACAGGGACGACATTTTTATGCCAGTTTTGGGACGTTGCAAAAAAAATGCTGGAATGCATTGAAACACTGGACTGATGCAAATATAGTTTGTGTATTTTGTTTTATTATTATTTTTTTATTTTAATTTACACAACAGTTCTTTCTGGTCCTTGAATCTGATTGGCTGATGAGAGTGCGATATTCTAGTGATAACAGCACTCCAACAGTTTCACCATTTGTATCACTCCGCTTGCAGTGTTTCTCACAGCGAGTGTCATGGTGGACGCCCAAATCCACTATAATTGTATAAATAATACTGTTTTTGTGTCACAGAATGTAGTTTTAAGAGTCTTTTATATGTGAGCTCCAGGGCGTCAGCGGCCGTTCAGCGCTCATGAACCCACCGAGAGCAGCCTCATCTCAGACAGATCTTCTGGAAATCACCGCTGGCTCTGATGACTCTGTAGTGGTTAAACATGAGATATAATTCGTTTAGGGTAAATCTAACGGGCAGTCTTTGGTCTCATTAATCAATCATTTGTTCCAGAGCAAATAGTTTTGGCTGAGGGCAAAGCCTCATAACATTATATTTTATATAACTTCAATGCTGTATATCAGAGCGCTGCCTTTGTGCTTTTGACTGAATTGCCTAGCAACCTTTATGATGGCTGTTGTTGTAGTTTATTAAATAGTATTATTCATTAAATAATGCTTTATATAAATAATAGTAGTATTTAGTGAGAAACAGTGTGTGTGTGTGTACCTACTTAACCATATTTTGGGGACAAATTTCTCAGACAGATCTTCTGGAAATCACCGCTGGCTCTGATGTCTCTGTAGTGGTTAAACATGAGATATAATTCGTTTAGGGTAAATCTAACGGGCAGTCTTTGGTCTCATTAATCTATCATTTGTTCCAGAGCAAATAGTTTTGGCTGAGGGCAAAGCCTCATAACATTATATTTTATATAACTTCAATGCTGTTTATCAGAGCGCTGCCTTTGTGCTTTTGACTGAATTGCCTAGCAACCTTTATGATGGCTGTTGTTGTAGTTTATTAAATAGTATTATTCATTAAATAATGCTTTATATAAATATTAGTAGTATTTAGTGAGAAACAGTGTGTGTGTGTGTACCTACTTAACCATATTTTGGGGACAAATTTGTACCCAAAAGGCAGCAAAACCTGACAAAATCACCAAAAACCTCCATTTGGGGATGTCCTCATTTGTAAAACTGGTATAAAAATAAAGTAAACAAAGTTTTTTTTTTTTTATTGTAAAAATGCAGAAAGTTTTCTGTGAGGGGTAGGGGTCGGTTTAGTTTAAAAAGTGTGTGTGTGTGTGTGTGTGTGTGTGTGTGTGTGTTAATGCTGGTGATTTTAGTTACATTATTCCGCCATTAGATGGCAACAAGAGACTGATTTTCTGAGTGAGTCCGCAGTAAAGACTTTTATATTGAAAGAGACTGAAACAGGGTTGTAAACAAGGAAGTTCTTTTTACTTTTATTAACAGCTTGTAAGACGCAGTTAATAAATGCAGTGAGCAGTGCTGTCATCAGAAATCACCTTTAACAGATGAAAGATAGTATGACAAAGATATTGCTTTCTTCAGCGGACATTCAAACTAATGTTTTATTGTGAATATGAGATTGAGCTGAAGAATGAATGCTGTGTCAGATGCAGGTAATCACACTCGCTCAGTCCATCTCTCTCTCATAATACGGTGAGCTTTTAATACAGTGATACAATAAGCTTTCAATGAAGCGACTCAACGTTCCTTCGTTACTAAAGTTCTAAAGTGACGTTCTCGAATTAGAAACGGATCTTGAGCTCAGCTGTTAAACTGTCGAACTGAGATTTGAATCCATGGCGGAAGGAAGTAGTTCCGCACAAAAGAGGGTTTTTAAAGACACTCCGTTGTTGTTTTTCTTATTTACACACTCGTGCCGTCGAACTGTTGTATAAGCGCAATATCACACTCACAGCCATGAGATATGGCTGTATATCAGCATGCTGTGATAACCTATGGCCGAATCACAGCCATGGCGATATATCACACTGCTACTCGTGTGATATTGCTCATATATAAACAAGATATCTAGTCTAATATCTCACTCTCTCTTTCTCTCTCTCTCTTTCTCTCTCTCTCTCTCTCTCTCTCTATATATATATATATAATTTTAATAAACAAGATGTCTAATGCATTCATGAAAGATAAATCCTAGTTGATTCAGTTCATCTATGAACAAGATTTCTCGTTTAAGTCACAGTTTAACGTTAGACATGAATGAACTAAGCGTCTTGTTCTGCACCAAAACAGTTTGTTGAGTTTGTTGAACTCAAGGTCTCATTCAGTTCCACTCCGAATCTTGTTCAGACTTCAAACTCAGACTCATTCAGTATTTGTTCAGCAGGTCCAACCAATGAAAAGATTGTGCTGTTCAGTCAAACAGAGACAGACTTGATTGAGTTGCAAGATTTGTTCATGACTGCTGTCTTAGATCTAGAGCTCTAAGGCAATTTTCTGTTTGTAGCTTGAATAACCAAAATACAAATCCTCTATATCTCTATAATCTCTAGTTATATTTTGGACATTTTTAGGGATGCCACGAGCTGCTCAGCAATCCATGTTGTTAAAAAAATATAATGTAACCAAACCTCCTGTGCATTTGCTAAAGAACCTGTCCGAAACTTGACAAATATAGAGTATAAGCGTTGTAATGGGAGCCAAATGGTTCATTTCAAAGCTCAGCCTCGCCTGCAGACGTTAAACAGTCCATCTCAGACCGTAGCTTGAGAAAAGCACTTTAACCAACAAAATCACAACGGGGAAACAAGTAGCGTGAATGGTATTTTCTGAGAGCAGTAGTGTTGTTACTCGACCTGGAGACAGCGGCCAGTGTATTAGCACTGATATAAAGGGCAGCGAGGCGAGCGGCTCCTACTGAGTGAATTTGTTTTGCACGTCTGCTGGCCGCAAACCTTTGGCAGCCAACTGTAAAATGATCAATGCCAGCTCAGCCAATATGTGAGACACAGCCGTTGGACATGGACCATGCTGAGCCTGAGCCAATGCTTTTTATATTTAACATTTTTAATGTGCTTTTAGTGCGTCTGGCATAGAGCGCTTTAATCTGCATGGCTTTCTACACTGTGACTCTCTTTTATTTTGTTCGCAATTCAAGGGAAGCCAGTTCGGTTCCTCTCAGCGGTTCGCTTGAAGAGACAAACATTCTGGTGTGGAAAAAGAGGGTGGAAATAAAATACTGGGCAAAGCTAGAAAAGAAAGAAGGCTTCCGCCCAAGGCATCATCTCAGTGAGAGGCATTAAGCTATTAAACACAGAGAAAAGCTTTAGAGAAATGGCACAAAAACTGCACGCTGATGCTTGAAAGGACAAGCCAAACATTTGTTTGGCAGCGTTTTGTGAGATTGTCAAAATATCTGTCAGTAATGGCTCCTGCTCGAGGATGAGTGACACGATGCTGGGAAAATGCCTAATGGGAAGCTGATTTGAGTGAGTTCAGAAGGAACGGATACGGTGGACCGGGTAATGGGCCGTTGGTTTAAGAGCAGATGAAAAGAGAGCCTGCTGAATCACAACCGCTCTGAACAGCTGCTTCAACAGAGCAAAAAGAAGCAAGGATTCTGAAGATGCTTGAGAGAAAGCGCACACGCGTGCTAGTGCTGGAGAATTTTTCTTTCTAATAGGTTCACTAGAGAGATTCATTCAGTGGAGCTCACATCGATACGGCAGAAAGTGGCTACGATGAGTGTGTTATTGTGTGTTACGAGTGAGTCGTTGAATAATTGACTCTACCGATTCATTAAAAATACTGTGAAATGTCACAGTTCAGTTAGTTCATCCGTAAATGAAATGCTTAGGATTTTTGCATGCTGTGCTTTGAGGCAACTGTAGGGTTTCAGTCAACATATTATTTTAACCAACATTCTGGGATTTCATATAAAAAAACAAGAAGCTATTCAAATTTATTTCTAGTATTTTTAATAGGTAAATGAGATGCATCGTTTATTTCATGAAAGAGATATCCTAGTTGATTCAGTTCATATATGAACAAGATTCCTTGTTCGTTCACGAAAGAGAAGTTCAGTCATGAACGAACTAAATGCCTCATTTAGTTCAGTTAAAATTATGTTTGCCTTGTGCCTGTTTTTTAGCTTTGATGTTTTTAGTTGCAAAGCTTTAAAGGGGATGACTTTAGAGATGCATCTTCTGAGAATTGATTTTTGAATGCTGTGCATTACTGTGGCAACAGTAAATATTTAAATAAAAATGTTCATATATTTCATATATGAAATATTTCATTAGATTTATTTTATAAAATTTTACTTTAATATATAAATGAAATAGTTAACCGATGAAAGACAAATCTTAATTGATTCATTTTCTTGTTTGGTTTCAGTCATGAACAAAATCAGTTCAGTTTATTTTTTTTTCTTCTAGATTTTAGAATATTTTAGACTTCTTCTAGAAGAGGGTTTCAGTCAACATTTCAAATGCAAATTTTGGGATGTTACATAAAAATGCTGGACTAAAACACTGAGATGCAAATAAAATGTGTTTGTTTTATTTGTATTATTTTTAATTTTTAATATAGAAACAAGATTCATGAAAGATGATTCCTAGTTATTTCAATGAATCAATGAACAAGATTCCTAGTTCCTAGAAGTCCAAATTAAAGTTCAGTTATCAATTAACTAAATGTCTTGTTCAGCATCAAAACAGTTGTGGTAAATTTAATCAGATGCCTTGTTTGTTCACAATTTGCCCTTTTGTTGAGTTTATTCACAAACTAAAGGTGTTTTTTAGCGCCGATGCTAATCAGACTCAAAACACAGAGTTATTCATTATTTGTTCAGTAATATTCGTTTATTAGTCCAACTAATAAAACATTTGTGCTGGTCCGTCTTTGAAATCAGGAAAATACAGAGAGAGAGAGAGAGACTTGGTTCAGTTACAAGATTTGTTCATATTTGTTCATGACTGTTTTCTTTAATCTAGGTCTCAGGGCAACTTTCTGTTTGTAATTTGAATAACTAAAACACAAATTTAACTCTTGTTGTATTTGTGTACCTTTCTCTATGTACACTGCACTTCCTGTAAACCTTCAACCTCCGCAGCATGCTGTGTAGTAACTGCAGTGTGTCAAATAAACTAGGACACCTCTACCATCTTTTCAACAGATTAACTGTGCCCTAGTTTGTGCTGTGCAGCGGCTGACGGGAACATTGAGTTTTGGGGCTGTAATTTAGAGAGTTTGTGTGTGTGTGTGTGTGTGTGTGAGAGTGTGTGTACGTGCGTGTGTGAGTGTGTGTGTGTGTGTGTGTGTGTGTGTGTGTGTGTGTGTGTGTGTGTGT
>NW_015658509.1:824224-827777 GCF_001515625.1 Sinocyclocheilus rhinocerous
GAGTGTGTGTATGTGCGTATGTGTGTGTGTGTGTGTGTGTGTGTGTGTGAGTCACGGCACGCCAGCATCTGTCCGTGCCATGTGAGGACGTTACTGTCCTCGGTGTATGAGAGAGACAAATGATGGTGGTCTGGAGCGAGAACGAGGCTGATCCACTTTCAGGTCACCTTACAGATTCCAAATAGTCTCTTCCAGTGACGCATCCAGATTCTCCATCCTCATTGATGTAGGGTATAATTTGGCCGGCTGCTGCTCACAGTCTCTGGAGGACCGGAGCTCATCTCTCAAACATTTCTTCTTCATTACAGGGTTAATTAAAATACTGGGTTTAGACCCAGACGGGTAAAGATGATTAGTGAGGTCGGCTAGTTAGTTTGTTCCTTGATTTTCTCTTTTAAAGACTTTTAGCTTTGATGTTTTTAGAAGCGGAACTTTAATGAGGATGAATTTAAAGATGCATATTCTTGGCATGCTGTGCTTTAGTTTTGAATAAAAATAGTATTACCTAAATATAATTTTATATAAATAAAATGTCCAAAATTGCTAAAAACATTTTATTTTATTTTTTATTTTTACACAAAAACATTCATGAAAGAGACTTCGTCCAGTAAAAAGATTTTTGCATTTGTTCATATTTGTTCAAGCCACATGGTTACTTTAATATAGGGTTATTTGGGCAATTTTGCTGTTTCTTTGCTATTTTTATTTTATTTTATTATTTACTTTTATTTATTTATTTATTTATTTATTTATTTATTTTTAATCCACAAAATCAGTCATGAGAGAGGCTTTGTTCAATTAAAATATTTTTTCATATTTGTTCTTACTTTAATCTAGGGCTCTTATGGCAATTTTCTGTTTGTGTATATTATTTTATTTTATTTTTTTATTTTATTTATTTATTTATTTATTTATTTTACAATAAGTGGCTTCCTGAGACAAAAATTGCAAATTAACTGTTGTGACATGATTGTTGCATTTTAAAGACAGCACGTCATTCGAATTTCAAATATAGTTTAATTTTTAATTACACGTCTCTAGACCCATGTGTTCGGTTCCGTCTGAACACTCCCTAAGAAACATGTCTAAGTGGTTTCTGCTGGACGTGACCCTAAACCGCAGCCTCTTCAGCTTCCTTGAGACGACTAGCAGACTAAACGTTCAGACAAGGTTTGAAGTTTGTTCTATTGTGTTTGTAGAGCAGTTACACACAGGACATACATTAAAGATTCAGATAGTGTTAATGGATAGGAAAAAGGCCAAAGGGGAGATGTAGAGTGTTTATGAAATATATATGAAACTTATCATGCATTTCAAAAGGACTGCATGTCTTTCTGTCTTTGATGAATCTTCTGCAACATAGCATGTTTTGTTTATCCTATTGATTATTCCAATGCTGTTTAAGAGCTTTCAGAATGGTTGGAGAGATGAATTTGAATTGACTGTGAAGTTGAAGTGTGTAATTACTGTCACACTTGCTTCGAAATGGCAAAATCTCCTGAATTCTCCACCCATTTGCTATTGGTTAGACATACAGATAGTCCCGCCCCCAAGCTCACGCCATTGGTCGAGCCAGTTTTGCTGTCAAATAGAGCAAAACATTGTTTTCAAAGCACCGGATTTCACACATTTCAGGTGAATCGGCCTACAGATCTCTGCATATTAATGTGGAATCAAAGAAGGTACTTTAGCATATCAGTTTGTCTGACAAGTGTCAAATCACTAAATTAATGACTGTTTTTAAATCTCCTGAACTCTCCACACATTTGCAATTGGTCAGACCATCAGACAGCCCCGCCTCCAAACTCATGCCATTGGTTGAGCTTGAGATTGGTTGAAAGCACCAGTTTTCACACATTTCAGGTGAATCAGCCCATAGTCATTTCTGCATATTAATGTGATATAAGAGAAGGCCATTGGCCAGATAAACAGGTAGCCCCGCCCCCAAACTCACATCATTGGTTGAGCCTGTTTTGCTGTCAAATAGAGCAACACAATGTTTTGAATGCGCCAGATTTCACACTCGTGAAAATCATTCACATTCGTAGGTGAATCGACCTACGAATTAATATTTATATACATCTCTGCATGTTAATGTGGCCTCAAAGAAAAGAAGAAATGAATCACCTTTAAATTGTGAAATGAAAGTGTTTTTTTTTTTTTTTTTAGTTGATTGGGCTCAACCAGTGGTGGTCTCCTGAACCCTCCAACCATTTGCCATTGGTCAGACAATTAGATAGTCCCGCCCCCAAACTCACCCCATTGGTCAAGCCAGTTTTGCTGTTAAATAGAACATAGCAATGTTTTGAAAGCTTCGGTTTTCACACGTTTCAGGTGAACCATCCTACGAATTATGCTAATGTGGGACAAGAAGAAGGTATTTTAGCACAGAAAGAAATGCATCACCTTCTGTACTGAACTGCAGCTGGTTTTTGAGCTGAAGTCTGTCTGGATCTGAGCGAGTCTGAGGTCTGTGTCTGACTGGCGAGCAGTCAGTGTTCCAGTGCTGGCAGTGTGATGCTACTGGTCTTGTTTTCATTGGCTATATTTAGATCATGGCCTGCTCCTCTGCAGAATACTAATCAGGACACTGCAAAGCCTCGGCGAGGATGGCAAGAGGTTCTCTCGCACAGTAAATCTCACGCAGACACTGGTGCTCTAACGCTTAATCTGGTCATGTTCACTATAGACTCCAATCAAACAGTCTGATAATATCCTCGAATAAACATCTTATGCTGTTATTTTCCTCAACGGATTTAATATTTGCATGATCCATTGGAATGAGATGACTCTGTTAATGGACATACATGACAAGACTCTCTCAAATCTTCCATCTCCATCTGTTTCTTGATCTTATTTACATTCATGCTTTCTGGTGTCTCTCTTCCTCACTTCTCTGACCATCTTTACACCTCATGCCTCTCTCGCCCTCCCTTTGTCTTATTCCTCCTCTCCTCTGGTGGACGACTGTAGCAGATGCCAAATTGCAGAATTATTCACAGGACTAAAGATGAATGTTCATGCACATCTGTCCCCATATCCGGACGGGTTCGAGTACGACCATACTTGATGTGTGTAGTAACTGATTAAACAGATTTATCAGCATCAGCTTTTGAGACATTGAGCCGTGGCGGTCATCTTAGAAATGTGGCTTTCAGTCTGGCTTGCAATGCATCTGGACACTTTTGTTGAAAATGTTGATATTAAATCAAGCATTTTGTTATTATTATTATTATTTGCATCATAATTTAGTAACCAGTGAGTCCTTTTTTTTATCAGTTTGCATGATCACATACAATCTAAAAACACTAAAACAGTCACACTTTACAATAAGTTTGATTAGTTAATGTTGGTTAATGCTTTAATATTAACTAAGATTTGTTACAGTATTTAATAAGTTCCTGTTAGCTAGGAACATTAAATAATATTAACAGATGCAACTTTTGATTTTAATAATATATTAGTAAGTGTTGATAGCAGATGATCTTATCCAAAGCAACATACAAAAAAAAAAAAAAAGTAATTAATAAAACTGTTTATTTTTTTTTATTTT